>NC_050586.1:39455000-39755000 GCF_013368585.1 Megalops cyprinoides
TTTTGGGCTGAACTTGGGCTGGTTAGAAACTGATCTGAAACACAATGCTCCAGTTCTTTTGCTAATAAGCCGCAGCGCAAGGCCGTGACTACCTGGTTATTGCAATGCATTTTAAATGGCTCAGAGACGCACGTGATCACGTGCAAAAGAGCAGGCTCTCTTTAGTAATTACTGGACCAGTGTTTCAGACACTCTTCCTGCAATGAGGCGCACAGCTGCCACTCAGCATGGCTCCGCATGATGGCTGTGACAAATGTATTTTTTCATCCCATTTGGCATAAGGTCAAAGGTCAGCGCATATCATTTGGCCAGGCATCAGTCACACTCCAGCCAATATTGACCTGCTCAGGAGCAATTTTCCTAAGGACCCCCGCTATGAGACGCATTCTGAATCTCCAAATGGCTTCATTAGACAGTCCGTGCATACGAGGAAATGATGAAAAGGTTTTATCCATTAATGGATTTTTATAACGTGAAATGTTGAAGTGTCTTGCCTGATGAATGCCCGCCACTGAATATGACAGGCTCAGATGCTTTCTTTAGCCGTCACAGGACAACAGAAAAACATGATTCATGTGCAGACAGACGTCTGCTGGGACGGAGTGGTGTAATCTTCATGAAGACTCTCGGGACTTTTAGTCTTTTGATTTGTGTTCGCCCCCCTACCTTCCTCTTCGGTCATGTGATCTCACAGCCAACTTTAATTGGCCAATCGCTCACTTTTATGTGTGGCGCCTTCCAGCCGACTGCTTATTTTGTATTTACACCCCCTGCACTTGTGAAGAGGATTTTACTGGAGACGGGCACGCGTTGCCCGTGATTGATGTCGGAAACGTGCGGATGTAACCTCTCGCACCCGCGCAGGTGTTCCGGTGGGCGTCTAGCCCGACAGGTGGCGGAAGGAAAGAAACGCAGAAACACGTGGCGTGTCCGGAGCTGGCGGAGCAGCGCTCGCACGCACGTGTGTGAGCGTGTTCGTGATGTTCGGGCAGAGGGACTGTGCTGACGCAGGCGTAAATCCTGCCGAACGGCACCGGCGCCCGCGTCCCCAGCTGCGAGTCCTCTGTCCCCCCCCCCGCTTCCTTATCCATTATAGATGAGGGATCCAAGGGCTCCCGGGGGCCTTCCCCCATCTTCCCAGCTGTTCTCGGGCAAAGCTCCATTTGCATTGCCCGCTACCCGCTTCCATTCATTATGCTGACAACGCTGGAGCCGTTTCGAGTGGCCCCAGCTCCCGCGAAGAGCGCGGCGAAGGCGGCAACTCCGGGGCCGCTTTCATCTCAAAGCCCGAGCTCCGCCTCGGCCGGCGAGGCGTCTGGCTCACGGCGAGGCCGAGGCGCGTCTCCGCCTGGATCGCTACCCCCCCCCCCCCCCCTAATTCATCCCAGTATTTAAATTGAAAGATTAATCCCAGTTATCTCCCGGGGGACATCTCCTGAAACAGCGAGATTTTCAGCGGCGATGTGGAGAACAAAGAACCCCACGAATCCAACAAACACAGCACTGTTATTGTGCTGATGTTATTGCTTTGTTAGACTGGGGACATTAACGTGGAGGGTGGTGTTTTTTTTTTTCCACTAGCAGTCGGAACGAAGCCAGTGCGCTGTTGGAGGGAAACTTGTCGCAGATGAGACACAGTCACTTTGGGTCACCTGCTCCGGGTCAAGTGTAGACCTGTGTGTGGGAGACGGAGGGGCTGGAGCCCAGACTAGGTCAACGCTCCCTGGAGAATAGCTCTCCTTCCGCAGATGGCTGAGCGGGAGAGGTGCGCCTGAGAACAGATAAATAAATGAAAACAATTTCAATAAAAACATTAATAAAACATAAACACATGACTCCTGTCTGACTCCTTGCATGAGAGAAACTAAACCATGTTTTCAGCCATGAGGGAAAAAAATATATATATATATATATAAATATGTGTGTGATATTTAAACACCTTTATATGTGTGTGTAAATAAATATATACACATACACATAGACAAAAATATTAACAAATACACAAAAATATTAAACATATTATTAGTTGCAGTATTGCCCAGTACTCCACACTGTTCATTCAACACATTTTCCTCTAATGTTTAATATTTATATTTTGAATTATTATCCTGAATTTATTGCCAATATTTGCAATTGTGCTACTACAGCCTAAATGTAGAACAGTAAAAACAACACTGAGAACATCACTAGCAGTACGAAGGAGAGGACATGTAACATGGTCCATTTTGGGAAAACAAAGGGTTTCTGGCGAATTCCCTCTTTGCTTTCGTGAAAGAAAACCAAAATGCCATCATGTTTATTTCAGTGTTTCACAGAAACAATCTATTGCAACCCATTCACCCTTTTAGCATATGAGCATAATTTATAGAGCCTAACACAGGATAAACATTTGTTTTACCATCTGTTCCGCCTTTGAGCTGAGACTTTGTTTGAAATGTACGCGCGTTCCATGACTTTGATATTACGAATTGCACTGCCTCCGCATAAGGAGGGAAATCAATATGATTGCAACAGCTATCAGGTGGATGTGGGTCTGATTGGAGCTCGCAGGCTACGGGGAGGTGAGGGGTTAGTGAAGGAGACTGCCTGGCGAGGCGCTGCACGGCCATGCGCACTGTCGCGCCAGCTGCCACGGCTCCAGGCCGGCACCCGCCAATCTCATTAACGCACACGCACATGCTCACGCACACGCCCCTGCCTTCGAGCGGTGGCACACCTCCTTAATCTGCTCCTTACCCCGATAAACCCCCCCCAGGTTACATCACATGCGTACACACACACGCGGACGCACACGCGCACACACACACACACACACAGGGGTGAAGATCACTCATTGAATAAAGAAGCAAATGTCTGAAACAAATTCTGCCAGGTTAGATCACCAAAGGACAGTGATCGACAATCGCATCTCAGAAATGAAACCAATTAAATTCTGACAAAAGGAACCACATCAGTTACAAGTAATAAATAAATAAACACCCACGAGGAGTAATCATGTCCTTGACATCAATTATAGTTATCACAGATCTACTAGAAGACAAAAAGAAGCATCTTATTTTGAAGCTTCTCCCTTAGTAAACAGATGGAGAAATGTGCAGAGGCAATGGGATTTTCTCTGAGGAAGGTACTTGGATTTGTGAAACAGGATTAGCTGGTGTGTAATGATATGAGTGCTGTAGGGAGTGACGTGCCATGCTAGAGTGTGTGTGTGCGTGTGTCGGCGGGGGTGGGGGATGTGGGGGGGCGGGGGGGCTTCATGCAATCACAATTTACTTGGGGGTGGGGAGGTAGGGATGTGGGGAAAAATATCCAGAATGCAGCGGGCTCTTAGAATTTTAAGAATTGATGCGATTTCCCTTTTTTAGGTGTGGTGAAATATGCATGAAGGCTGCCCTGTACTGGGAGGCTTGTCACACAGCATTCTGGGTACTGAAAAGCAGACTTGCCTATTCCGAGACAAAGACCACCACAGCAAGGCAGCGCAAGAACCTCTCAGCTTTTCATTCTTCTTCATCTAATTATAGAGGGGGTGCAAAAGTGACGTTCACAAACCACCGGCGTATCTGCTCAGATGAGAACTCGCAGCAATGTTCCAAACGAGCCGTCTTCTTTGAAGGAGTTTTTTTTTTCCTTTTTCAAACCCCCAGGACAAAAGAAAAATCGAAATTCTTATTGTTATAGACAGCGTAGAAAGGTGAGAGTGGAACTTTCGCATTATTCAAAGTCGCTAATGCTCTATACCGCACATGGTAAAATTTGAATATGGCATTTGCAGAACAATGGAGGATGAGTCACTAGGGAAAAAAAAATAAATAAGAGAGAGTGGGTTTTCTGATTGACAGCCTGAGGGACGGAACAGGATGCGGTGGCTGATAGCTAAGGCTGTGTCTGCCTTTGACTTCCCATCACCTTGACGTGCAGCCTTCCATCTGTGCCTCTGACTGTTTACTCACTGTGCTGTAACAAGCTGGCCACCTAAGCGCGGTCACCTCCTCCTGGACACGGCCACCTGAGCCACCGATGACCGCCAGCTGAACTTTCTGAACTCGCCTGATTGTGAACTGACTGGCAATTCACATTAAAGAGAATAAATAATTACTAATATCTTTACTAATTAGTGACAAAGTTCTCTCTGTGGGGATATGAATATCAATCAAAACGAGAACCACAAACTCAGCGTTTCCGAAGCAATGAAGTAATAATTACTGGGATAGATATTATTATAATACCCTCATCAGAAAAAAAGTACAGCAGGGTAACACTGCATTATGTGCTTAGCAGATACACTTACCCAGAGCAATGTGCATAGTTGTCCATAATAAAGTTGGATATTTGCCTAAGCTATTCAAGGTTAGTAACCACACTCAAAGGTGCGACTGCAGTGCCTCACCTGTGAATCGACAGGGCATCCTCTGGCTTTCGAGCCCCTCACAACAATAGCACCATGATTATTCATTTAATAGTATTTGTCCTTTATTCTTTAAGTTGCAAAGAGCTGAGGTTTCACGCTGGGAAAAGCTTATAAATCTCTGTCAATCCTCAGCTCTTTCCCCACATTACATTTATTTCCTTAATGGAATGAGTACCTACATACCTACAAGACTGCCTCATCTTAAAGAACTTATCGCAGAAATCAGCAAAAGCTCTCTCTTCTAGTGATGGAGCCAGGGCTGCTCTCAATATACTCATTACAGGATGAAGCCAAAATCTCCTCAAACCTGCTTCAGAATAACGCTAAAAAAAACTAAAAGCCCAGCTGCCCGAGATAAAAGCTCAGGGCTAAAAGCCTTACTGTTACTGCATAAAATGCCCCTGAACGCTGAGAGCCTTATTGTGTGCGCACGCCTTTATACGGCGTTGTTTTAGTCTAATCTGTGCGTGAAGCATTCCGGCACCCTTGGGCGGGTTGCATTGTTCCGCGCGGTGATAAATAAATAAAAATGCGCGGAGGGCAGCTTCAGACTGGTACGGGCGCTGGCGTGCCGAGGCCACGGCGCGGGGGAATGTTCTCGGAGGACACGGCTCAGAAGGATCCTTTGTGAGGCGGAGCGCGGGGACACGGCCGTAACAAAGGCCCTCAGCCTTCCTGCGCTTGGGATGGCTTGGGCTGTTCCTGGCGTCCCGGTCACGAACGCCTCTGATAACCCCGGAGCGCTCTGAGACAAGGAGGCTATGACGGTGTAGCTCGGGGGAAGGGAGAGAGCGTGGTGGCGTGGCGAAACTGCGGCCATCGTGCCTGTTTCCACGCTGCACGTGTCCGGGGAGCCAGACCGAGCTGGCAGTGGTCACAGCTGGCTGTGACCACTGCCTTCTCTGCCGTTACGTCACGCTGCTCGCTACAGGTGCCAGCACTGCCCCCACACACTGGGGTCACTGTTACTCACAGTGGGTTTTGATACTCAGCATTGTCCCTGTGTTTGCCCTTACGCAGCGCTTGATATGTGTGCCAAGGAGCAGAAGATTACTACTACTAAGAAATATTAAGAAAATGGGAGGATTTCTTCAGTATATGTTTGTCTATTGAACCACCTCAGCCAGTTACAGACATTGATCAGTATACTCTAAAGACCTTCCCAAAAAACTACAGATTGTAGGTAAGGTGCTAAAATTACATTTTGTTAAGTATGATACATTTTTGCCAGGGCAAATTTTGTACTCAAGAAAGGTCTAACCACATTACTACTACCAACTGGCACATGTAAAAAAGATTTCTGATGTAAATAACTTTCTGTCCATGAGAGGGAATGGACTTTGTTAATCATTTTTTTAACATTAAAACTGTACAAGAGAGTACCCTGAGTCAATGTAGTGGCGTAGACAGTCAAAATGTGCAAACCTATTTCATGTTGTGAGAAATATAGTCCATTATAATACACTGCCAGGTTTTTACAGATACAAGGGATGAAGGAAGGAGATCACAGATGCAATAATAATTAGGTAAAAACAAGGGTGACATGCTAACAGGCCTCAAAACTAATGTAATATATTTGTTACCTTATCTCCACAGTAATGGCAATGTTAAAATTCAATTGGTGGTATTATAATGTGACATTTAGAAGTGAATTCATTCTGTAGGTGAGAAGGGATGGACTCCAGCTCTGGAGAAGATATCTCATATTTCCAGCTGACATTGTAAGTACACAATACCCACAATTTCCTCACGAGTTTCCTGTTTACCGAGACTGATACAATGCTATATTGGAGTCTGTTTCATGACACATCTTAGAGTGTCTCTCCTGATAAAGTCAAGCTGCAGGATATTTGTTGTGGATATGGGGGAAATATCTGGATGCAGAAATATTGACTTGACAATAATGGATAAATCCATTTTTATCCGTATGTTATCTGTGATTAAAAATGCTTCAGCGCGTGGCGTGTCTGATTCACCAATTACATTGCAATTTTGTTATTTCTGCTGCATTCAGCAAAAGGTGGAGATATTGGAAATATTGAAAAGAGAGGCAACAGTGGTCATTACAAATGAATAGAGAGAAATGTGTCCCTATTTGAGAGGGGGGGGATACAAAGGTATGTAGCATATGAACAAAAAGGCAGCAAAAAGTAAACTAATTTTGGTTTCTTTGCCTCGCAGACACAAAAAAGTCCCCCCTTCAGATGTGGGGAGGGTGCCCCATATAAAGAGCCCTCCCGCTTGTTTCTGGTTGGCTGAGTCCCGCATTCAGGTGGGCACGGCCCCGTGACTCAGCAGGCTGATTTTCGTGGGTGCTGTCAGTTTGCTTCCAGCTTTTGAGCATCTTGCAGGTTGGTTTGTGTGTGTGTGTGTGTGTTGGGGGGAGGGGGGGTATCAGAGTAAAAGAACAACTGGAGGCTATCCAACAGAAGAGAACATCAAAGACTCCGTACTGCAGTATTTTCACATTATGAACTGATTTTATATCACGCAAACAAGAGTTTCCCTCATGCCAAGAACCTCAGATAATGTAGCGATTGTGCTCAAACAATGTCCCCCCCCTGGTTTCAGCTTGTGTCTGGGTACTATTGTAACTCTGCCTCAGGGAGTCTTTGTCTCAGGGCAGTTGTCTCCATCCATAGCCCTGGTCTGTCCTGTCGCGATTTGTAGGGGTGCTGCGTCGTGTGTTTTTTTGTTTTGGGAGGGTGGAGGGTGGAGGAGGCAGGTTGTAACGGGGCCACCCTGCACCCGAATCCTCGGCGTCGGTTCCCTCGTCCCTGAAGGTGCCCGTCTCCAGCCCCCGACACGACGCTCTGCATTCGGCATTTTGCTGGATCCCTGCAGGAGACTCTCGCTGCGGCAGCTTCTCCCCGTTGCCGGCTCGGCACCGCCATCTGTTCCCGCGCGCTGTGCAACACGCATCTCCCCCGGGCGATGACTTCGGTGATTTTTCACATGGCGGAGAACTGCAAATTGGGTAAAATAACAGTTCGCTTCCGAGCGCGGCGGTGTCATCCCCGCACAACGTGCCGGGTTCAGGCAGAACCACCCCCCGCCTTTTACTGGAGCGATTTGAAAGGGCTTGCGGGGTTCAGGCAGTTCTCGACATGCACTCGTTTTCAAGCAATTTCATCCTCGTTCGAACCACCTCACTTGCACCTCCACATATGGTATAGTTGTTCAGAGCTGCTGCAGGCACCTCCTTTCAAAGTTTGGTTTTCAAGGCCCGCTCAATTGAGAAAAAAAAAAAATCAATGAGGTGAACACTTAAAAAAAACATTACAAAAAACAATTAAGAAACCATTTGAAAAGCCTGTTATTCCATTGAGGAGAAATTGCACCAAAAAAATAATGATCTGATAAGTCTCAACATAAGTAAAAGTTTGTTTTTTTTTTAATTCTGACTTCAGGAGATAAGATCAGAGGGTAAAATAAGGACTAATTGAAAAGAGCAGTCTGACCTTAAAAGAGTATCGTTAACATCATGCCCCGGCACTCCCGAAGTCATCCACACAGACAGCAAGCACACACTTATCATTTCCCATACCAAAGCTCCACGGCTCTGGTCCCCTCAAGATCACACTCAAAGTGCTTCAACAGCACTCCGGCTCAACTACGGTCTCCTCGCGCCTTCCGGAATGATCTGAGTGTCACATGAGGTAATGCGAGACAAAAGCAATGCAAGAACCTAAATTATCCATGATAACCACTCATGAGAAAAAAGGGATGCTGCTTCTGATGGCGGGACCTCGACAGCGAGAAAATCCTTCGCATATGCCGAGCTGATGGCACTCTGCTCCTACTCTCCTTTTAACTGCTGTGACCATTAACCCCATAAATGCATTTCCGCTCAGCATTTTGAAACGTCTCCCGAAAAGGCTATCTACTACAGTGAAAGTGTGACAGTGCGCCAATTTAAAACGCTGATTCTTCGGCGTCTGCTGAAACCACTGTTTGGGAATGAAAAGCACCGGGTTCCAAACGATGCAGCTGAAGTTGACCACCGCAAAAAAACAGCATCTTGCTTGGATCTTTTTTCCTTCCCCACTGTGGAATTACAGACCACGTTCAGTTTTCAGTGTATACACACTCATTAAGCTGGTATGAAAATATGCACATTCCTCCTCAACTACGCAACGGGCAAAAAAATAAACTTCTCTTAATTTATACAGACAGGTTTGAGGAAAAACAGAAAGCCAGAGAAGAGAGAAAAACTGATGTTTCTTGCCTTTAATTCAGATTCACCCTGCTCTGTTGTGTCCTATTACTGTTACACAGCCTGGACAAGTCAGTGCTTGTTTTTTGGTCTTGGAGTCCTGGCTGTCACACCTTGCCCCAGCTTGTCATACAAATGTTCAACGTGGGTCAGATCGGTAGGAGGGTACGAGGGTGTTTTTCTCTTGATGGGCATGTTGGTCCTCTGTGTGTTTTCTGTCTTGATTTTCGCCAGGCTTGACATTCAACAGGTTAAATCACTTAATCACCCATGTCCAATCACCTCTCTGACTAATGAAGTGATTCACTGCTTATGCGACTGTAAAAGTCACTCAAGCGAAACAATAAATAATAAATCATCAGACAATTTTAAAAAATTCAGCATTTCTTCAATATCCAAAATCTGAATATTGGTCTAAAAATACACATAAATAATAGTGGGATTTGTTATTTGGGTTGCTCAGTACACTTAAATTATTGCATCATGTATTGGTGAGTGCGCATTGGATTTGTATTTGCATTGCATGGTTTAAGAAAGAGACACGAACAATACTATTACATGACAACACACATTGTCAAAAAATGAAAAAAACATCTTTAATTTGAATGAACAATTACAAAGCAGTCATAGGCCTCATTTCTACTTAAGGGAACGAGATAAGGAACAGCCATCTACGCATTCATAAACCACATAAACCATATGTAAGTGACCAGTATATTTGTATAGCAAATAACAGCAGTGGTTACATTTACACAGAAGAGGGGAAAAAAAATGAAAAATGTGAAACGCATTGGTTTAACACTGTATGTACAGGACTTGCTGGAGGATTATAACCGATCCTTATGGACGCCAACCGAGACGAGGCGGTTTGTGCACGGCTGGTTCCTCGATTGGTTACATCACACCCGTAAGAACGCAGGGGCTTGTCACCGCCGTCAAGTGAGGGAGTCCAACTGCGCCTGGACCATCTCTAGCTGCAAGACAAAGAGCGGTTGCTCGGTTAGGAGACATGCAACCGCGTTCAGGGAGGCGGTCACGTGGAACGCGGGACGGATCCGCACTGACCTTGTTGTAGAACTCCAGCAGTTCCTGGTGGCTGAACTCGACAAAGAGCTTCTCGGCGTGCTGGAAAAGAAGGCACACCGTGAGCACGGCAGACCCCACAGCACCCCACTGCTTTCTCATAAAAGCCTCCCATGAATAATTGGTGCATTTTTGTCCGGTAAGAGTACATTTCTTTCTGTGCTATAAAGGAAATGCTAAAAATTTTTTTCTCCTTTCTGGGAAACAGCCATTCTCTTTTGACAGACAGACTGACAGACACCCATTCAAACGCACTCGGAAACCACAAAAAAAAAAAAAAAATCTCGAAACGAGAATGCTTTGCTTTGTCACGCACAAATATGAAACACTAACTACAAAATAGGCCACAAATTGTGAAAATGAATTTCAAAAAGCGAGCATGCAGTGAAGAGTATTCAGGCAATTTCTGTACACGCTTGTGCTGTACAATTAAGGCCAAACTCCTCAAGCCAAATTCTTACCTTCACCCAATGCAAAAGGTATTCTTCTGGTGGTTTCAATGATATTTAAATAGCATCATTGTAAAGTCACAGACTTATGTGTAACTATGGCTGAACCGAGAACACGGGCATCTGAAGTCTTAAAAGTCTGCAGCAGGAATTTTTCTCACCAAAACAAGCGGTCAGCGCTTTGGGGCAGGAGCCACGGCAGGGGAGGGAATGTGTCAGAGCAATTTAATGACAGGGATATTAATGAGACCCTACATTATCATCCATAATTAAGAGTAAAGGGGAAGAATGTTATCTTTAGCACAAACTCGCTTGACATGTGTGAACGAGGAATATAGGGCAGACTTGGATTTGGATTAGACACAGCAACAGCTTTTGTGCCCCCCCCACCACCCCCAAAAAACTGTACATGCACTGAATAACAATGCTTTGTATGCAAATGAGCAAGAAACAAATGTCAAGCCTTTGTCTGCTTCAATACCGTACTGGTTTGTTGTACTCATATCCTGACGTCTCAGCCCATTTCCATTGAGATGAAAACACCTTAATAGTCATTTTAATGCAGCGGATGAGTAAATCAATCATATCTCTCCCAACAAGATGCCTCCGGGTTCTTCCCATGGTGAGTAATGGAAGAAAAACAAATGAACAGACACTAACTGGATAAAGGTTATAAAACATGATGTGCTAAGTTATAACTGTTAGGAGAAAATAGGATGGGGTGCAAATTTGTACTGTTGGTGCGAAGAGGAAAAAAAAAAATCTCACAAAGAAGAATGCAAGATCACAGGGAGTCTAGAGGAAAAGCTGTCTAAAATGCTTTCAATTTGCAGGGCTAAAGTGAGCGTTTGGATCGATTCACTCCTACTGCTACCATTTACCATGGCCATGACTGCAAACACATATCAAACTATCACACATAAACACAGACTACAAAAACCAAGAAGTAAAATAATCATTAAAGCTTTCGTTATAGAATCAGGGGCGACCTGGACATTGACGTGACCTTTCAAACCGAACTTCCTATATTTACAGATACCTGAGCAAACCCGGTGCAGGGCGATGTCAGCGAAAACATTTTATTGGTGCAAATTTGCTGATTCCGATGCTGCGTCCAGCATTAATGCTTTGTGTGAGACACAGGAGTCGGTACACAGTGCCCCAAAAATGGAAAAAAAGAGAAAATTTGATAAAAGTCAGCCTAAAAGGATTCTCTTCTTTCTCTCACTGCTAAGTCATTTCAAAAGGTGTCCGTGAAAATGGTGTATCATATTAAAGGATGACACTATCCCAAGGACAAACCAAATAAGGTCTCAGTACCAAGGAAATAGAGTAACTTTTTCTATACCGAGTCCACTGAGTTGACATAGTTTAAAAGAAGTCAGAATTTCTATGAATTCAGCTGATTATATTTTTGAATTATTATATTTAAAGTTTTTTAAGGAAATATAAAGAAATGGAAATTCAATCTTTTAGTCTTAGGCAAATAAATATCATTTTGTATTAATTCATTTGTTTATTATGTATTTTGTGAGAACATACTATATGTCCAAGGGTAGCTTTGTAATTTGCCCACACTCCTCATAAAAATGTCCCTATGAACGCGTGCAGTTGCAAAAGGTAATGGGATTAACTTACTCGACAAGACGTAATGTTAATAAGGGCGCTGCGTAACAATCGTCCCCTCGTGTAGATCACAGCCTGTCAATGCTGTTTTGCTCTGCTGCTACAGCGTTTAGAAAGTGCACTCAGATCAGCAAACGGGCCGATTCACTTCTGTATTCTGCATGCTGTATATCTTTCAGAGGAATGAAACATTCCCCTTGCAGCATTACTCAGGGCCATAACTTTTTTTTCCTTGGGATTGATAAACAGAGCTCATAAACTTTCCTCTAATGGCCTGGCTTAGCTGCAGCTCTTAATTTCTGTTACATGCGAGAGTGACTTGCATATGCGCCTGTCAAACAGCACCATGTGATTATCTTACTGCAGCCCTTATTAATGTTGACTCATGTAAACATACTAAGTTCAACGATACGGTAGAATTGAGCAGGCTGCAGTGTAGGAACCACAGTGAAATCCTCATTAAGCGGGGTGTGCAATGTTCTCACAGTGCACTCTTCCCCACCCAGCGCGCCTGCATCAGGCCTTGAAATAACAGACACATGACTAATAACTAAGAGAACCATAAAACTGTGCATCAAAAGCACTCATTCGCAAACATAGTTATATCCTTACTAATGCGGATTAGCTTGTGGTAACCAAAAGAACACGGAGGATCTACTGGAGCCTTCTTTTTCTTTTGATGGTGAGGGGGTGGTGAGTCAGACAATGAGGGGAATGGCGGGGTTGAGTGGGTGGGGACAGAGGAAGACAGGCTGAAAAGGAGAAGTTGTATTTTTATGTCAAACAAATCTATGAAACACATACACACGCATACACACACACACACAATTGTAATGTAAAAATGCGTAGGTATGCAAAGGGAAAAATATGGGATAAAGCTCTGCGTGGACAGTCAAAATGCCATTCCTGAAGCCCTATCTTTACAAATCTAAATGAGATCTTGAGGCGAATTGCACCGTATTAATGATACCATCATTCAATGCCTCTTTAGAAAAGCATGGCTAAAGCTCAGTAATTAACATATACATCAGGTTCCAGGAGCCTGCTAAATTGTACTGCCAAAATCTGTTGTGTGAAAAGGTTATTTTTATGCTTTTAACAAAAAGTCCCAAAACGCTGTTGATTTTTTTCTTTCTTTCTTTTCGTTTTGCAAAGTCTCCTAGAAGTTAATATGTCATTTAAAATGTAATTTTGGCCCATTTGTCATTATCCACAACTTATGCATAAAAATAAGATATATTCTTTAAGACTCTGCTTTTAATCCTTGCTGTAATTAACAAAAGAAATGCCTGAATGCCTTAAAATGTCAATCAATATATATATATATATGCTGCTGTAATATGCTCTCAAAAACAAAGCATGCAATATGTTTGTCTGATCATTTCAATAACACTCTTTTCTTGAACATTTATTCCCTTCAACAGTTTGAACAATCCTATAGTAGATTAAAATACAAAATAAAATAAAAAAAAATTAAAGATATGAAAAAACCTAATAACATCTTAATGTATGAATGAATTTAAAGAGCCCTTGAGGTGTGATGAAAGCTAGCTGTTGACTGTTGACTGTGATGGTGGATAATTATGACAGGCAAAATTTAAAAGCAAGCTTCTATGTACATAACCAAAAGAATTTGGTTATGAACATATGGTCCATACTACACAGTTTATGAAAAATGTGACAGTCAGTTTGTGGACAGTCTTGTGCAAGGTGACACATTAGGTGCACTACATTCTGATGTATGGTGGCAAAAAGAGGCTTGTACATTGTAAGCATTTTATAACAGTCATCCTAATCTGTTCCTTTGAGATATCTGAATGATTCTGAGGTCCACTTCTTATGATGTAAAAACAATGTTTTTATTGTTACGGTAGTTATTTGGATGGCTAGTAGTTAGTTACATGGAAGTTTTTCATATCAACGGATTGACACTGTGCTTCTGACGCTATTGCTAATGCTTTAGCGACATTTCTAAAAATGCACACAATGTAGAGCTGGGCCCCTGTTCGGTTTAGAAAAACTGCCATACTGAGGGGGGGGGGGGGAGATTCATGATGTGGAGTCAGGAGCATATGTAAACGCAAATGATGAGAGGGGAAGCCAAATCTGTGTCAGGAGGCAAGGGTTAAACCCACTCCTGTGTTTCAACACAAAGGAGCACGCGCGATTTGACATATCTGGGGTAGCATTGACGGGTACACAGCAGAGCCAACCAAAAACAACACAGAGATAAGGCAGGAAGCTCGGGAGAATTACCCAGCTCGTGTGGCTTTCCGCCCCGCCCCGAAAGTGCGGAGCGGAGAGGATACTGGCACTCGCTCGCAGTGGGTTTTTGGGGGGACAGTGCCTCGAAGGAGCCAGCGAGCCGAACGGTTTATTCATGATTTCTAAATTAAACATCAGGCATTAATGGGAATTTATCAGATGACATTCCTGCATGTAGTGTTTTTTATGCCCCCCTTCAGTCAGCGATGATGAGGTGAACCTGACATAAAAAAGCACTTCTCATGAATTACTTACTGGGTGCTAAAATTTATGGTTTTCATGGGTTTTATTTCAAATGAGACTTGATGCTTGTCATTCCTACATGCTGAGTGTTTTGGGTGAGAAGAGGGTGGCTCATTATTGTTTAAATGGTCAGAAGAATAACCATGCTACAGGCTCTTCGCACTGATACAGGGAGTGCAGGACCCAACATCCGTTAGAATATTTAGTGACATCACAAAAACCACCAAGGCAATACAGCCTCGTTACCCGCACAGAAGCCCATACTACTGACATAATTAATCTTCGCACAGAGCCTAATACTACCAGCAGAACCCAGAATTACACAAAACACCAGCATCTCTACCAGCATCTGCCCCCTATTCTCATTACTGTAGCTACCAACGGTCACAGATCTTTTTTGCAAGAATGAAAGGTTATGAATTACAGCTTCAATTACCCTTTGTAATTAGAGAACTCAGGAGGAACGCATCAGATTCACGTGTTGCTGTGGTAATTATCATGCCAATTTTTTTCCAAGACCCCTTGTTATTTCTGAGTGAAGCACGATGCATGTTATCTCAGCTGTTTCCAATGATTCCACCAGTCTGGGAAAACAAGGGCATGAAATGTAATGCTTTCCAATTCCATTTTTCAAACCTTGAGAAAGAGTACGCAGCTTACTGGTAATGTATAAAATAGTGACAAACTTTTCCAGTTGGTGCACAGACACACATATTAACACTGCTTTATTCAGACAGTACAGAGTATCCTGTCCAACAATGGTACAACACATCTACAACACCTGAATACGGGAATAGCTCCCTGTATGCTTTACATAATAACATCAACGCAAAACCTTTGTTGAAATCAGGGTATGACGTTCAACAACTACAATATAATGTTTAGACAGCATTCCTAACACCATGCATGCTTAGTGCTAAGCAGCAGGAACATGCAATGTCCACCAAGCATGAACCTTTCCCTTAACTTTTAACAATGCCCAACTCCGTACTCAGGCTTACAGCCCACCCAGCAGTTCTTTCAGATGTACGAGGCGGTGACGTTGTTAGGAGCTGGTTACTTACGGTGCAGGGTGATGGAGATATATGGAGATGAATCCAGCGGACTCACGAGCCTAGGAACAACAGAGGGGACCTCTGCAGGACAGAGTGGCACAGATGGATCCAAGGGCACAGAGAATCAGCACACAGCAGATGCCAGAAACTGGCTTTCACTTGGCGTAGCAACATTCTGTAACTGTGACATCCGTAACCACCACGGGCTGTAACTGTATTTGGAGTTAAACCATGTCCCATTTCAACCATGTCCACAAAACGGAATGGAGACACAGAATGGAAATGACATGCAGCTTCTCAAAACAGCAGTAAATCTGAAAATTATTTTTTAACTAAGCATGATATACAATATTCCATTTCAAACGAGTCCCAGCGTTGACATGAAGATCAGAACGAACTGTCTTTACGGAGTTGGATGACCATATTGAATCCTCTTCGCGTAATTACAATGTCGTGGTAATGATGAAAAATGACTCTATCCTCCGAGTAGAGCCAGCTTGCATTTCTAACATTAGTTACACACTGGAAGGTAACATTACGATTACATAGAAGTAACAGTACTCGTAAAGCCAAAGTGTCTAATGTGTAAACTGTGGATAGCACTTTAATGCTGGAAACGTGGAATGCTACATAACGATACGATGATACGTTGCATACCATTTACAAATAATTTTATGCGTTTACATTGTACATTGTTGATTTTGTTTTATCTAACTCCACAACACTAAAACTTAGTAGCAAGGCAAATAATTCCAATTTCATTTTGTGCTGTAATGTTCTGCCTGACCTGAAACAGCCTATGAATGTTTCTGCTATGTAGTGTGTGCTGCCACCAAACCACAATGTTCCAGTAAGGCTGTAAAAGGCTGATGCCAGAGTGAAGTGTTAGTGGGTACTGGTTTTAATATTTTATTTTGAAACCCATTTCAAATGTGTATTCTGGTCATTTTTAATGTTAACTGAAATACATAACTGAAATATACTTTCTAACTACTTACATAGACTTCGGTTTTTCCATGAATAAAAAGAAAGATTGATAGCGCATTAACCCTGAATTTCATCCTCAAATCCCTCGTCCCCTGATATCTACTGCTAGCATGGTCTCTTACAGCTTTTCATCCTCCCATCTCTAAATTGTAATCTTTCTCTCCTCTCCTGTAAATCCTCAGGAATGAATGGCCTACCCTAACACAAACTTCCCATCCCCGTGTTACTTTTTCTTGTCTCCAAGAGACCCTCCAACTAAAAGAGTATTCCCCTCCTGTTCTCTAATAGCTCCACAATTAATGCCTTAAATTTATTTGGCTTATATCTCTGCTATTGTTGTGTTTTCCTTGAATTAGTGTGCTGAAGATGACTTTTTACAAGAGCTATTTGAGAACTTCTCAAGTTTCTGATGTTACAATGTTTGTGAACATTGAAAAAACTGGGCAGAGGGCAGACACTGTGGTCATGTTGGGTTTCAAACAAAATCTATGGGTGTGATTTTTAAAATCACAGTTTGCTACCTGTATTATTTAGCTAAGGTACTGCTACTGTTTTTAATGAAGGTAACATACTTCATGATTGAAAGAAATCTTTCCTTTAAGCAATTTAGCACTCTACCTCACAGTTTCACTTCAAAAAGGAAAAAAAAAGATTCACCACAGCTTGAAACCTACCAGGATAGTTTGAACTTACTTGCTGGAGCTTAAATTTTCCAGTATGAAATTCATGCATGGGTTTAGACCGTGACTAGCTAGTTTGACAGATTTGTTTGGAGGGCTACATAAGACTAGAAGTACCTGAACTGCTTAAATATTGTTAACTAGTTTCACAACTATGGTGTACAGATACAATGCAAGTCAGCTGAATACCAGAATCTCAGAATGATGAGGTAAATGATATTGATGTGAGAGTGATACTGACAGTCCCTGCTTCACAACACTCTGGTTTACTGTGATCCATATTCATGACTTTAATGAAATATGCCATTGTCCTACAAAGCAAAACCGGGACAACAAGAGCAAGGCTGACCAGTAAAATCGGCCAGGAAAAAAAATCTCTAAGGGCAAAGATTTTGCTCCCCCGTTAAAGGTCTTTGTTTTAGATTTCTGTGTGACCTTTCTGATTTTAGCTTGTTTTCATTCAGAGAGCCCATGAGGCCCATGAGGGTGAACTGAAGATTTGTTTATAGTCTGTGTGCCCTGTCCTCCTTGCTCTGCCAATAAATATTGGGCCAGAGACAGGGTTTTCCATCTCTAAACACCCACCTAGATGCTTTTGAAAATATTAAGAAAAAACCTTCATTATTTCAAATGGCTAAAATTAATCACTGCAGTAGACTACGGTTACACATGCGTTTGATCAGAGTGGCACTGTGCACTGGACTGGGATCAGATCTCTCCATGTAATCCTTAGCTAAATAGCTTAAATAGTTGGTTAGCTATTAAATAGCCAGTTATGTAGATTTAAAGACTTCTGAAAGTTATTACCTTGTCAGCGAGAAAGACAGAAAGAAAACAGAAATACAGGCACAAACGTTAGGTTGTCAGATACAGCATAAGAAAGACTGTGGCCTAAGAGATGGTAGAACTGTGACTGGTCCTGTTGACTCCTATTCATTAACAAGTTTTTGAACCAAGGTATGAGGTATGCTGAAACAGTATGAGTATGTTCACAAATTATTAATGCTTGCTTAATCACATATTTATTCTTTATTTTTCAAGAAAGCAGTCAATGATGTAGCAAATGTTCAGTGATGTAACCCCCACTTATAGTATTGTGTCAAAGGGAAAATAAGATTCAATTGCCCACAATCATATTTATGACAGGGCTCATTAATATGTGTGTAAAAGCAGGGACTACCTGCATTTTTCAGCATGTTAATTACACGGTGCTAATATTTTCCAAATGCAAAATGCTCAAAATGTATTAATCACATAAAAATAGACAGTGTCAAACTGATGTTAAAGCACTGTTTAATCATTTTATGCAGATTTAATATTTCACACTAGCACTTGCCTAATAGTGGATTTTTTGTCAAATCAAACATCCTCCACATCATTTGAACAAAGACAGCATATCCTGAAATGAAGTTAATTCGGTTTTAACATGCTTTCTGGTTTATCCCACTTCATACACAGTCATAAACCTCATCTGATACAGATACAGGCTGTTGTACAACTGTATAATGTTCAAAAAATACTTATTTGAGGTAAATATCAAGGAGATTTCATTGAGGTTACAAATGGCTTAAATATTGTCTAATAAAGGAATATGAAGAGGGACATTTGGCCCTTTGGCATGTTCAATGTTCACATTTTATTATATACTCAATATATCCTAAGTAAAGGCTGCATTTATTAATCAGACCATGTCACGCCTCTCTGACTAAGGAGCTAATAGCTTAAAAAAATCTCCTATGATAGAGTAAAATAGATTTCAAATTTCTGCATATCCTGTGCATCTATCTTATGAAAATCTAGATGGAAACAGGAGCTGATGGCAGAGCAGTTGATTTTTGGCACTTCACCCTCCGCTCCCCAAACATTCTTAATTATGAATAAAATCCAGGACTCCCGGGTTAACTCGTTGCCATGGACACCGAGCTCTTAAAACCCTTCTCGCTGTACTACTATGCTGTCTCTCATTCTCAGTTCAAAATCTCAGTCTCCCTTATGTTTGGTGTCTGTTTTTTTTTTCCCCAACTGGATAGTGAGCAAATAAGATCCATTTCAATGTCACCATGTTTCACAGCTCTGGTAACGATTATGAACAAGCCTTATTTTTGTTGTGTATGTGTGTGCTTGCGGGGGTCCTCATGTTTGTGTGTGTGTGTGTGTGTGTGTGTGTGTGTGTGTCTGTGTGTGGTACGCACCGATTATTTGATTAAAACAGTGAGCCACTTCACAGAAATGTATAGTGGCAAAAAGCACATGTCTTTGATGAAAGTTCAAGAAAACTGTCTGAAGATTGTCTGAAAAGTGTGTGTGCGGGGGCGCTCATGTTTGTGTTTGTGTGTGTATGATGGACAACAAGAACAGAGACAGAAGACAGAAAAGGACAGAGTGACCGTGAAATAAAACCTGAAAAACAAGAATGAAAAAGCAAAGAGACCACAAAGATCATCTCCATCAGGACTGATTAATATTACATAGCCATTCCTTGCAGCTTGATGGTGAAAAACTCCCATCCTTCTTAAAATAATATTTTGCCATAACCATGGTGATTTACGCAAAATACATCAACAAAGTCCGGAACTCAGTCACTCAGTTAATTTCCATCTTTGTGGCACACTTGACTGGAGAAATGTGGGCACATAATTTCAGCAGTGTGTGAGAGCTTAAGAGGCAGACTGGCAATGATAAAACGTTTGGCCACAAACATGTAGCAGACTTGTCCTACGAAGAGCCAGGTAAAACGATATGTAAATCAATGACATCAGTGCCCTGGGGATGGGCTTTGGGATTTATGTCACAGACTGAAAGGTTAGGCACAGGCCAAAAAAAAAAAAACACATTAAGCTCAAATGAATTGCACTCATACGTATGCTACCAACCAAAATGAAAGCTCTTTATTTTTCTGAACATAACAGTTAGCGTTGTGGCTGTGTTGGATAGACTGCTAAGTGACTGGTTCATAATGATGGGTCTATACATTGTCGTAGGCAGAAACATCACAGGAGGAGCTGGAATCCAAAGTTAAACAGTTTAAGAAGCCGGGCCCGAAAGTCCCTGCAGAACAAACGTTCAATCAGACATCTAAGCAGCGAGCAATTGACGTTAAGCACAAGCAGATTGCTGTTCTGCTGATCTGCTGGAGGAGCTGACGCCAGCTCGGGAGTGCTGACATGCCTAACTCAATGACTGTCGGAGAGCAGCAACATTTGCTTCCCTTGTTCTCCCAAACTAATAATTACACTACGGCGCACAAGCCAGGGGTGATTTACGAAAAAGCCCGTTGAAAAAATTTTTTTTAAAGCGGTCGCACATAGGCAGCTGGGTCGCGCGGGACTCCCAGAGCAGGCTCTCAGCAGGCAAAGATGCGCGGATCATAACCGCCACGCTGATTGGGGGGGGGTGGCCGTGCCAGGGGCTAATGCAATATCGTGTTGCCAGCATCTTATTTGATTGGAGCCATCAGAGCCATTCTGGCTAAACCTTTTGATTTTAATGCCCTGCAATTCCATCACAGAGGGGAAAAAAAAAAAAAAAAAAAAAACTGTGTTTCAGAATCTAGCGGGACAATAAATATAGAACAGCATGGTTCCTACCACGCTTCCGCACACTAACACCTTCAGGTGGTACCAATAAATAGAAGCAGCGTGTGGAAAATGGCGAATGTGGTGGAGCCTCTGCGGCAGCAGGAGGGTGACCCCTCGCCTTTCGCACCTTTGTCTCCGCCATTGTAGCGCCCTGAAGGCAGAGCAGGGGTATTTTTCTTCCCTTCATCCTGGCTGCATTAAAACAGGATAAACACAGGCGGGCTATCAGGGAGCCATCCATCCATCGCGGCATTGAATTGACATTTGTTGAAAGCTAGGTTGAGTCAATCCCCCAGATGGGCACAGAGATCCAATTAGAGTGAGGGACAGCCCAGGAAACAGAGTGGCCCATCATGTCTACAAGAGCGGCCGGCCTTCAACATCGCGCCAGACGTAAACACAAAGACAAATAGGATGCGGTTAGCGCGCAAAAGCAGCGAGCCACGGCTCGCTCGTCAAGCGAGGTGCCCGCGGGCCCCCCTGGGAGTTTCCTGCTTAGCGGAGAGGGGGCGGGGGCGGGAGCGAGGAGACGTTTAAGAGGACAACACGGCAGGGGGAGGAGGAATGCGTTCGTGCCCGCCGTCAGGTGACCCGGAGCTTAAGGTGAGCGGGGCGAGGGACGCAGAGAGCGAGAACCGTGTAACCTGAGCCCTCCACGCGCCGAACAGGAAGCCCCGTTTCACAGAGGTGGGCCCCCCCCCACTGGTCCCATTGTAACCCGCACCCCCCCCGCCACGGCTCCGCGGGCATAAAGACGCCGCTGTGCTCGGCCGGCGACATGCGGCTCACACATCCGACTCCTGACCCCGCGCAGTCCGCATCGCTCCACCACGACAAAGCCGGGGAGCGCATTTGAGGGAGGCTGACACCGGGCTGAGGTCGAGGCCTCCGAGGCATTTGTCTGGTCATTTTGTTTTCAATTAATGGAAAAGAAAGAGAGCAGGATGGGTGGGGGGGGGGGAGGGGGGAGAGGTTTATTGTCCTATTGAGGGGTTTGTGTCCCCGAGCGAGCTGAATTCATCACGTCTCGGGGTGGGGGGGGTGATTTTCGCACGGCTTTCACACTCCCATTCAGTACAGTACACAGCGGAGAGCAATAACTGAGCACAAAGGCCGAGATTGTCACTGGCAGTGCTATACTGAGAGGCACGTAATTATGGGCCCCGTCAGACAGAGGCTTCTTTCAGGGGCTGCCTCATCGCTGGACATGGGTCAAGCCTCACCTTCCCTCCTGCTTCCCCCCCATCCCCCCCTCCGACCTCCTCAGAACATGGGAACGAGGTCTGCCGAGCGGCCAATTCCCCCCAACGTGTGGCGGAACTGGGAAAAGATGGGGCAGAAGAGTGAAAATGAGGTACCGCATCATCCTGACAGGGATTCAGGCCATCGGTAATGTGGACGGATGGCCTCACAGAGATTGCTTTACGGTACCCCTCACACAAATCGCGCCTTCCGAGCTTGGACTCTCCCAGCTCCCTCTCCTTGACGTTCTTTGACTTGTCCCCTGAAAGAGCCTGTCGTCAGGAGGGGGGGTGTTGCCAGTCAAGTCTGGTGAATAGAGGTTCGGCAGAGGGGTTTTGTGCGACGGGCCCGCACTGAACGAGTCACAGTGGGGGGGGGCCCAAGGCCAGGGCCTGCTGGGGGGAACGTTTTGCTTAAAAAAAAAAAAACGAAGCAACGCGTACTCGTGTTTCATCCTCCGCACGGGATCCAGAGAAAAGGGGGTTTCAGCATCTTTAATCAAGAACACGTACCCATAAACGCCTTCTCCGAAACCGGAGGGGCTGAGCCTGTGGTCCTTTTGTTGCCTCGGTGCTTCCATGACGGAATCCTCCTTTCCCCGGCGCGGCCCAGGGGGCTGGCGGGCGGCCGCCGTGGACGGCTTGAGCTTGTTTTCCCGAGCGGGCTCGCCCCGGCGCACAGAAAACCCACTCCACCACATGAGAGATGGGCCGGCCGCGGCGGTAATGGGCTGGGGCTGGTTCCTATTTGCTTGGAAATAACCCCTGGTGTTCGCGACGTGCCGCGGCCTTTCCAAAAGTGGAGGGGGACTCCCCCCGGGGGTGCTGAGGGGACCGTCCAGATGTCAAAACCAGAGAGGGTGTCTGAGGCCTCCCCTCCGCTCACAGAGCAGCGCGGGGGCTGCAGTAATACCGAACACGTGGCGCCTGATTTGTGGACTCGGGAAAGTGAGTGTTTCATATGTGGCGGCTGATGCCCCAGATACATGTCAATGAATAAAGTGCGAGTTATTTCCTTTGATAAAGACTTGGAATAGACCTTGCACATCTGTTCATGTTTTTAATCCGGTTATTTTCTAAATATAGACCATGAAAAAGGAATTATTCTCATCATAAATAATGCATAGCTGGAAATAAAATTCAGTGCAATCAAAAAAAGTTAGAATAATTTCCCATGCATTCGGCACACTAATATTTATCGTTACATTTATACAATTTGCTTTTCTGTCTTCCTGGAAACAGATTTTCATGACAGGTTTCAGGGAGGCTGAATATGATATGCAGTACAGCTGATAGATGGCACAATAAAATGAATTGGTCAGTTCAGTCATTTTTAATAATATCATATTATCATACCTTAGAGACTTGTTTTGAGTCGTGAACCCAGCATTTCAGAATATGCTCTAAAGGATCTACAAATGTGGAAAAAGAAAATGGCTGAATAATACTAACTGCTGCACCTTTGTGTCTCAGATACTGCCTATTCAATATTGAAACCTTTATATCACCCTCCCTTCTATTCAGTAAAGACCAAATGTCACTGAAGCTCAATAAAGTTCATTACTTGTAAAACAGTTATAATATACTGGGATACTTCTAATCCACTTTATGGAAGCATGATGCAGTTAGTGAAATTAAAACGCGGGTAAACTTTGGTTTGGGAGACATTGTTCTTTGTAAATGTTCTACTTTAATCTTAACAACATCGCAGGGAGCAAGGTAATATTGTTCACAAGTACAGGTCACTAAGCACTGTAAGCTTGATTGGTTTTTTGGCGATCTTCTCAAATGTACGCACACACATACACACATGCGCGCAGTTTCACAGCTCTGATGCCTGTGCCCTTTCAGCCAAAATAACGTCCGGGGTGACTTGTTTACACCACCCACGAGTGTGCCTGAGAGATGAGACTTCATGGGCGAGACTCAGTCAGTCATTACCGTGTTTGTTTGCTTCTTTTCTGGTTGCGGCCTCAAAGGACGACACGCCTCATTAAAAAAAAAAAAAAAACCCTTAAAAGTGGAAATAAGGCATACATTTCGCGTCCCACGATGCAACTTATTTCCATAACGCGGCGCTCGCTGAGGGCAGCCGCCCTCATTAGCGCGCCCGCGACGGAGCGAATTAGCAGCGCATTAGCATACAGGAGGATCTCACAATGAGGGCTTTTTGTGCGGCGGCACAGGGAGGGACGTAGCGCAGGGCGGGCAGGGAAATGAAGGGGAGAAGTTTGAAAGTGAGCGCATTCCACCCCGTTAGCTCGAACGTAAAGCTCCCCGTCGCGGGGCACCTGCGTATTCGGCGCGACTCGCAGAGCTCGTCGGGAATTTGCGCGTAGACCCGGACGCGACCTTAATGAGGCCCGCGACGCCGTGCTGGATGGGAAGGATTCCGGGTTTCCGACTCGAGAGCAGCGCGGGGAAACGGAAAGGTTTTTCTGGGCCCGGGAGTGGAACTTTTCAGCGGGGAGAAGTATTGTACGTGGCTGATATAGAAGCCAGAACCGGGGTGGATCTCCCCAACTGGATGGGCTACGTGTCCTCTGACACAACACAAATGTCGTTTATGTGCTAGTTGGGCTCCTGGGACAAGATTAACAAGCAACTGACCCTCTGGCCTGTTACCAAAATACTTGAAGCCCTGGGCAAACAGAATAGCTGTGCAACACAGTGAAGAATGGCCAAATAAGTTCAAAAGTTTTCAAGAGATCAAAATTTCTAATTGCTCGGTTGCCACAGAAATTGGAGGGTGGAAAACTACACAAAAGATTCAGTGAAAGCACATTTAAGTCTGTTCACCCCGCATTTACATCTGTAAATGTAATTGTGAATGCCTGAAGGGGTTACTTGTACTTGAATTTGTTGTCACATTAGGTTGGCCATTAGTAAAGAGTTCAAGCATTTAGAAGGCATTTGCATGTCTGTTCTGTGGACAGGGGTACATCCATGTTTACTCCACCATTCACAAAGGTGAGTGCATGGACTTATTTATTTATGGATTCACACCCAATTTAAAGCCACTTAGAGGGGAAAAAACTGCAAATGTATATAAAGATCTTGTTGCAAATATACACTTATATACGTGCCAACAGCTCTGTGGGAATGGAAAATGCCTTAATTAGGTGGTAAGCTGAGAGAAACATATATTCCTTTGGTTATGCCTGTACGGCATAGAGGACTAAAACAGCAGACAGTTGAAAGACAACTGTGTCTATTCACATATTGTGGCAACTGCCGAGCAGATGCAAACGCTCCTTGTCCCCACTCCCCAAGCATACTATCAAAGGTGTTATTAATCTACATTTAGAATTTTAATTAAACACACAGACTGTGTCAGCTGTTGAGTTCTCTTCCTCTCTATCCCCAGCCAAGCAGTTTTTTTTTTTTTTTTTTTCCAGAAAAATCACTGTACAAGATATAAGTGTTACATGCATTCCAAACAAACCTGCGGGGTTTTTTAATCCAATTATGTTTTATTGTAGTCAAGAGTGCCTTGTACACCTTGTACATCGTCTCTGCTGTCACCGTGTCGGCTGGTAACTGCAACACTTCCCGGGTGGTGACCCCTTCAGGAGCCTCCCAGTCTAACCTGTGGGCCGATTCCAAAACCGTCTGAGCTGTGCGATTCCGGTACAGAAGTACAAAGCAACAGTCAGGAGCATAATTAAAAAATAAGTTGTCAGTATAGCTAATTTAGTTGTGGGCCTATTTTTGGTGTTGCGATATAAAAATACAAAATATCACATATCATAGAGCTGCAGCTGAGTGGCACACAGTTTTGGAGCGCTCATTTGTCATGACGGATAAGCACATTCAAATGATGCACAACTTTGATTGATTTTCTATACAAAAAGCAGTATTCTATAGTATTGCTGAGAGGACCTGGCCCACTTGCTCATTTGTTCAGGCGGACACATACTGACATCCTGTGCTGCATTTTGCCTGATATTCACCTGATTATGTATCTCCCACAACAAAAGCTGAGCGAATTAAAATCTTTACATCAGCCCCGCAGCTGATGTCAGCAGCTCACAACCTCAGAGGAGCCCCTTGACACTCACTTCAACATCCTGCTCTCACAGCACTGTGGAAGAAAAAAAAAAAAAAAACACGACACTGTACTGATAAAAGATGCACTCCGCTCCATGAGTGTGTACACTCCGACATGAATAATTCACCATTTTGCTACCTATTGGCGAAATGTTGCACGGCAGACCTTCAGAATGCATGGTTTCAGGTGAAATATTGCGTATTGTCTCGGGCTGCTGAATTCCTAAAATCGCTTTCGCTTTGCTGTGGCAAAACGTGAAGTTCCATGAGGGACTGAATGCTTTCTCCCAAAAGGGCACGCATGCGAGGCTAACAACTTTCTCACGGGAGACGGGGGCCTGGGCTCCGCCCGCCTGCAAATACCATCTGGAGAAATGTAGAGAAGATGTGCACCAGCCACAGATTGAGGTTTCAACTTCCTATCCTGTATTCTACAGACAGGCATGCCCCTCAATGGGAGGCAGAGGTGGCCTTCTTTTGACTGCCTCCCCCCCCCCCCCTTCCCTCACTGCCACCACCCCCCATCAAGACTGTGACCAAATGGATTCTGGAGGTTGTGACGTGGTGGCGAGAGGAGCGCCCGGTTACAGTAATTGCCAGAGGCAGACTTTCTCGTCTGCGTGCGTTTTTTATCTCTTCATTCTGCTCAATGCCGACGCGCCTCTTTGGGGGTTTTCTGCCGAGCTTGCCGTCTTATCGGGGATGCGCAGGACCCCCGTTAAGCCGAGCCGACGACTGGCTGTCACAGGCGTTCCTTGTCCCCCGTTCACCGGCGCGGTGATGTTGACACGTTGACGCTATCCTAGTTACTGGTTCCTCTGCCACCCCCCCCTGCTAATTCCTCCCAAAAAATATGCCAGAATTTCTTTTCAAGTGCCACATGGCAGATGTGCATATAGTGCACATAAACCCAGCCTAATGCTGAGCTCATCCATAAGATGGCAATTATCTCTGTATCCAAGCATATGGCATATTTAGGCAATTATTTGAATTCATTTTCAGATCCTGTGTGTCTGTGATGTTATAACAAAATCACTGCAAAAGCTTCAACATTCTATGAGTTGGTAAAAGTTTTTAAAAAAGGCAGATCTGGGCTTCGGAATTGGTGGAATTTGAACGATTACGATTCATGACTTGAGGGTCTTGCACTAACAATGAGCGAGAATTTATTCCTGCGTGCACCGGCGATATTCTGGGTCTGACAATGGCACAATGAAATAAATATATCCCGTGAATGACGCACGATATGCGAAGGAGGCTGGAGTGCAGAAACAGCCACTACTCATAGCCTGCTTAAGGCGTCCCACTTCTTTTAAAATCCCATTCCACAGCTCCCTTCTTCTTCTACTGGAGCTTCATCCTTTCACACGCTTTCACCGTGATCTACAGCAGCAATCTGCCTGCAAATGAAATGAGTGCGGTGCTCCCCCCCCCCCCCCCCCCCCCCCGGGAAAGAATTGATTTAAAAAAAAGTTCCTTCAGAATCCGAGCCATATTTAAAAAGTAGGGCTTTTTCCCTAAAAATGACATGCTTCAATTATTTAACTGCAGTTCTGTCCTTCACCGCGCAATGTTTCACCTTAAACAACGATTTGCTGTGTAGAAATTACGACACCTCTACCGCTAATTGACAGAAAAAAAAGCCAATTAATGCCGTATTCCATACTGTTAACGTATGTATTGCCCCCAATGACACCTTACTGATGTATCATACTGATGGATTTTGTGTCAGAGAGTGGCACTCAGTCATTACACCTTATATAGTGCCAATATTGTGGCAAGAAATCTTACCGAAGGACAAGTTTAAACAGCAGCGGATAGAGCCATGTCTTCACTTATCTAAAAATTATTAAGTGTTAAAACAGCCAAATTCATTTTGTCTCATAAAATGACGTCCTGGAGACCTGGCTATATCGGGCTTGTGATGACAATCTCAATTTGCATTTCACACTGATAAAAAAGAGAATTATTATAACAGCCAATTATACTATATAATAACATAACGCCCACTGGATCAGTAGAGATATTGATGGATTGACTGATGGCTCTATCCACACCCTTAGAAACATGCCAGTTACAGTTTGGCAAGAAAGACTTGGGGTAAGGAGGGAATTTAAGGCCAGCTTGGAGGACCCTGTACAAGGCCCCAGTATATAACAGGGTAGGGGGATCAGAATCAGAGAGTGTTGCACACTGTTTTGGCCACAGACATATTCCTGGCTAAAATTCAGCCCGAGTTGGTGGATATGTGTCCCTTTTGTCTGCGCAGAAAGACTGTTTTGCTGCTCCGTTTCCTGCTATCGATCGATGCCACTTTTCAATTTTCTCTCCGACGTGTTTAGAGGTTTGGGTTTTGAGTGCTCTGACATTGTATTCAATTTCGGGGGTTCATATGCAAGGAGTACTCAAGAAACTCAAGAAGTATGTATGCCAACTGGCAACCTTCCTGCTTGGTCAAGCCAAACTTCTCATTTTGAAAAGCAGAAAAAAAATCTCAAAGCTTGGGAAATGTTGTACTAGTGCTGAATTTTGGCACAAGTCTAGACTGTGAGGGTCTCTGATGTATCCTAAGGACTTTGCATGACTGAGAAGGTGACTTTCCTTAGCAAGTAAATACAAGCAAAGACTAAACCGATACAGAGCATTAGCCTTTGAAGCCTGCTTCACAGGATATCCAGATAAAATTACCATAAATCATCAAAACACCCGGATGGGTTTTAATCTCTGAAACCTGACATGGTTAGACTGCAGCACAAAAGCTCACAATGTTGACTGGAGAACAATGCTTTTCTATTGCCTAGTAGCATTTGATCATGAGGTTTCCAAATTAACATGCCTGCCCGGGTGAGTCCATTTGCAAAGCCGCAACCAAATGCAAGTATGTGAGTGTATGTGACTCTGTGTATGTGTGTGTGTGTGTGTGTGTGTGTATGTGTGTGTCTGTGTGGGTGGGTGGATGGGTGGGGGTGAGTAGGCAAAAGACAGGAGAAATAGCATATCCCACAAGTCTTGGCCACGGCTCAGAGAAAACCACCTGCAGGATGTGTCATGCCTGGACTTCCTGCCCTAGGACACAGTTTTGGAAATAACCTCCCCACGTCCAAGAAGAACTCATAAATATCGTCATGTGATCACTCTCCTGGAACAAGCAAGCCATGAAGAACAATGGAAAAGAGTCATACGCATCCCAGCCTAGGCTTCTGTCATAAACAGACAGTCGCTCTCTCAACACGGCTCCTGGAACAGCGCGGCGAAGCCAGCCCATATCAGATTACACTGCTAATGTACAAGAGGACATTTCCAATGTAATCCGTGTCCTATATGACTGATTGTGAGAATAACGGGTAATTTTCACTTGCAGGACAGAGTACACGGAACAATTAATTAACACAGTTCAGGCTAAAAACTGCACAGAATGATTACGGCTGGTGCTCAGAAATATTATCTGAAAACTTTCATTCACTGCTGTAGAGACGTGCATCAGGACAGATTAATATCATGAATTTAAACCAGAATGGAAACACGTTGCCGCCCCGCCCCGAATAACGTTCATATCATACCACTGTTCAGTGATTTCACAATCATCCTTCACACCTTCATCAAGTAAATATCCGCTGTTATATTTGCTAACAGAGGAAACAGGAAACTGTATGTCTGCTTCACAGTACATCTTGCACTGGAGAACTCCTCCCAGTCTGACGTCACCTTACAGAGAAGGTGTGAGGAGTTCAGCCTCTCTGTAGGGCCTGCTGACACGGGCATGGCAGGCCTTTCTGTTTGCCCCTTGGTGAAGCGCAGACAGGAAAAGGTGGCAGCATTGGGGGGGGGGGGGGCACATGACAGACACGTCATGCCCTCTTCTCCTGTTGCTAAGCAACGTTTGAGGAAACAAAGCCGTTTTTCCAATTTCAGGCTGCAAAATAAATAAGTAATTAAAACAATCAAAGAAAAAAAAAACATAACGATGTTTAGCTCGGCAGGAAGTTTGACGCGCCAGCCAGCAATCTTAGAGGCAGCGACTGTAATTTTCACCTCCGTTCTCTGGAAATCGATTGACGGTGCTGGTTTTGTCTGATTGGTCACACGCAGCTGTGGTCACGGACTGCGTGGGCTGCCGCAGAGGACAGTTGAATATTCTTCAGCCACTGTGTGACGGCCATCGTATTGCTAACTGCCAGAGCAGCAGGAGTTTAGCCATTTCCTGTGTCTTCCATTAAAAATAATGCACTTCCAGGAACAAATACCACCCCATGTGAAGGGGACTCAATACAGCATTCTCTTTAACCAATACACCAGCAATAACCGCTGCAATTAAGTCATAAGTAGAAATGTACAAAAGGAATGGAAAAGAAATGAAAAATGTCAATGGCCTGCCTGCCTCCCTACGGGAGTTTTAGTTTCTCTTTCTCCCTTCATTTTGGGTAATTGGGAACGACAATCCGTTTCCTTGAAAGACGGTTCTCCAACATTTACACATCTGTTACAACAGGTGAGAAAGTCCATCTGCCAAACTCAGTGTGTACTCATAACGTGTCCTCATAGCCTTTGGCTGGTAGACGATTTCCTATGCCTTTACACTTGCTAGATGATTCCAAAGTCTTACACTTGCTAGATGATTTCTCACGCCTTTGTCATTAGGCTGCTATGCCTTCACATTAACAAGGTAAGGACTCTCGACTGTTTTGATTGATGCCGTATAGATACTCCGCTAATCTTTGTAAAACTCTCCAGCAAACAACTTTGTTTTGTGTTTTGGCTTCATTGTCCCAGTGTTCTAAAACAGGATGTTTTAGTTCGCTTCATAATTTAGCTTAATCTGATTTGCGGCAGTGCAGCACTGCCTGTCTGGGACTGGCGTATGTCTCAGTGATAGCAGACAGAGGGGGCTTCTCTTCAAGGTTTTGCACTGTGGCTTGCTGCTCCTACAGACGCACTCAGAATCAGAATTTTGGTGCTCTTTTCGGAAAATTTGTTATCAATGCATAACAATCTTGTGCTGCTCTGAATGCATTTGTCAGCATTCTCTATTGCATTTGTAATGTCAGGATCGCAGATGCACGGATTCTTTGGATTCTGTATATATATAATATAAACAAACAAACACACACACACGGTTGATTACTGTGTGTCTCTAAAATGACAGGCTGCAGATTGCTTTGTCTATAGCAGCCAAATGGGCTGTGTCCTTTGCCAAGTGAAACGGCCATTTTTTGTGGATCAAAAACTTTGAAAGAGAAGTTTTGTTTTTTTTTTGTTTTTTTTTTTCCCAAAGAATGCATGTGTGCCAAATGCGTGTATATTTATTGCAGTGCAGGAGGGAGTGCATCTCTGCAGCCATCTCTTCTCTGTCGCACAGCCGTCACACGGTTGGTTTTCCTTTGGGCGCCAGGTCAGCCTGTATCATGCTGCTTGAATGGCCAGGATGTAATCACTGTGTCTGTATTTGGTTAGGATCCGTCTCTGCACTATATCTCTGACAGTGAAGAAACACCCAGATAATTTGTCTTTTCTTTTTAGTTTATGATAACAATTGTGTTTTGTTTTGGTTTCTCCCTTGTTATCATTCGTTTCTCTTGTCTGTCTGTCTCTTGGTCTATGTGTGTGTGTGTGCGTGTGTGTGTGCGCGCGCTTGTGTATTTGGGTGTATAAAGGTCATCCGCAGGTCATATCACTCTAAATAATCTCCAACTCCTGAAACCTGCCTGAAACATCTGAATATTCTAGTGCGTTGCTACTCTTCGACATCTTAAGATCACAAGTACTATACAGACAGCAGACACCAGAAAAGCTACTGGGATTCCTGACATAGCTGATGAAAGGAATATTATGCAGAACACTTATAGCTGTATGAACAGGAATACAATTTTAATGGATGGCTTAAAATATAAGATCAATAATTAAAGAGGAATCTGCACAGCACCTTGATTACGCAGGCACAACCGCCTGAGCGGCGCACAACAGGGAGTAAAAGGGACTCAGCCCAACACCTGAGGAATCATGCAACATCAGCATCACTAGGCTGCACTTTCTGTAAGGGTCCTCTGGAACACGCAATATGCCAGCCCAGCAAGTACCAACGTCTGTCTCTCTCCTTGTCTCACGCGCACGCACACACACACGCACACACACACGCACACGCACGCACGCACGCACGCACGCACGCACGCACGCACGCACGCACACACACACACACACACATATACACATACACAAACACACACACACACATATACACACACACACATATACACACACACACACACACACGCGCACGCATGCACACATACACACATACACACACACACACACACACACACACACACAACCACACACACAACCACACACACACACATATACACACCAGTGTTCTGTGGCTTTTACGAGACAAAGCAGACAGACACACCCCGCAAAAGTCATTCGAAATTATATTCTCCCCAGTATGGAAAAAAGATCCAAGGAGGTAACCATACACAACAAGCTCGTTGATGGGTGTTCAGCAAACACTTGAAAACCCACACATTTTTGAGGGGGGATTCACATTATGTTTGTTCCTTGTTTTGAAGGGTTTAAGCAAAATATATGAGTCAACCATTTTTCCATCGTGCCCTCAATAAACATCACTCATTCCCAGTTCGGCCTTTAGCCTTTCTCTTCCACTATTTAATATACGCTGCTATGCAACTTCGTATCGATTTGAAGGGGATCACTGCTGCTTCTCATTATGAAATTATAGTAAATAAATAGAATGGGTTGCAGTTTGAGAGGCTGGTGAATAAATCAATACCCGAGTTCTAAGAAAACCTTAAACAGCGCCAAACTTTTTAAGAGTTTCCAGCATCTTCAAACTAGATATGTAGTTTTAAGATAGCCCCTGTAAAAGCGTTCCAACACTGTATCCCATGTTCTGAAGAAAAATGAAAAAAAGACAGATCATATGCAGTCATATGGGCTAGGCTGACTTCAAGGGCCTTTCATTTAGCAAGCTCAACAAAGTATGAGGAAAGTTGAGCAACTGCCATTTAATTTATGAGTTGTTCTAGAGATTCCCGTGGGATCCAGGCCCCGCTTTGCAGCTAAGTAGCCCTCTGCACTTCATAGATGTTCATCTTTCATTGCTAGACCATAAGTTCACCACGAGGGTAAATTCTAACAACAGTACTGAAAGTTGGATGATGTCAACCGGTGGGATAACTGTCCTTGTTAAATTTACAGTATTATACCCCTTTTAGTTAAACGCCTGCTTACTTAGATTAAATCAGCAAGGAGGCTTACCCAATTATTTTTGAAATTTACCAGGCTGTCCTCTCTTTTTTCCCATTTTCTCCATGACAAAAGCCGACTACACTTCATTAAAGTTTGACTTCCCCCTTTTATGTTAATTCCCCATTCATAATGGTCTGGATGCTAATTTTACAGTGGGGAAACAGCGGAGATAAGTCTGTCATTGAAGCTGCACAGGAAGAAAGTCTTCAATTTATCATCAATCTTTCAATGAACACTCTTAAAATGCGTTTAGTGGGCATTAAATTAAAAAGTGCTACGGAGCTTTAAAGTCAAGAATTCAGGCAAGCATGACATTCACACATTCTTCCACACCACTACAAGTTGAGCAGTCAACGAAATCAATGGGAACTGGTGTGAAGAATAAAAAAATAATACTATGTTAAAACCACTACTCAAAGTTGGGGACAAAGCCCAGTTAGAATGAATACCCCCCATGATCCTTCTTTCAATTAGTTTCACTGCAGAGAAGATGACTGAAACCCAGAATTACCACTTTCATTAAAAATAAATAAATAAATAAATAAATAAAAACATGTTTATCTGAAGCTAGGATGCTTGTTAATTAACCATAACTCCATTTGCATAGCATTTTAATCGGTCAAAACAGGGATTTCTGACAGTTGAGAATAGCTGCATTTCTGCATGAGGCAAAGAAAGGCTTTGATTTTCAGGCCCCTGGTGACCAATCAAACACAAACATCGGGCATCATTTTTCAAGATGTGCTCCCTCCTTTGAAGACAACATTCGATCACTCAAGTTCACCTTAACATACTGTACGCCTTTTACACCCTGGCCATGCCAACAATGTAGGTCAATTAAAGGTTGAAAAACAAACTGTAACTTTAATCGTCGTTGGTGCCGCTAAAGTACCATCTCAACAGACCGCCATCTTCTGTGAAGTACCTGCCACACAAAAACAGTGGGAAGTGCTCCCAATGCCCCTGACCTACATAATGCCTTTGAAATCCTGAAAGAAAATGATCAAAAATATTCATCTCTGTGGACAGTTTGTTTTTCATCGTTTGGAGCGGTTTTGTGAAATCTATGCTAATTTCTACCTGACAAAGTTTCATTTTTAAAGCGCACAGGCCCTTCCTCAAACAGAGTTTCTTTCGACAGGGAAAAAAAAAATTATTCTTGTTTATTCATTGTTTTGCAATTAGCCAGTTCGCAGGTTTACTGGATCTGGTACCATCATGACAAAAAGAGGATTTGTGGTCACAACTAAACAGAAACAAGTTGAGGAAATAACTTTCCCTGTTTTTTTCCTGTTAGTGTTAACACCCTTTTAACTGAACAGCTCTTACACAAAGGACTAATAGCACACAGTCATGAACCGAACCCATCAGCATTCAGCATTCCATTAACAGTTCAATCAAATTAAACTAATTAAGAGCTCAGCTTGAAAGGAAACCAGAATACATGGTGTGTCCCCAGGACCAGGGCTGAGAAATACTGATTTAATGTACGCTAACAAGCTGCAGACACGGCTTGAAGGGCACAGATCGTTTGCTATTCAAGGTTAGACATAAATGGTTAGTGTTCTTGGCAGAACATACTGAAGTAGCCATGGGGTAACATCAGGCCTTCTTAGCACAGAAAGGACTGCCACAGGAGTCTTACTGTACATGCATGCAGGTGCAATGCACCTGTCTGCTGCTGATGTTGTGGCCGTTGCTGACTTAAGCGTACCCAAGAAAATATGAGCCGGCTTTTCATCTTGCACCCTTTCATGTAATATAGGAAATGGGAGCTGCAAGAAGGGCTTACCTATATCATTACATGATTTGAGGTGCAGGTAGTGGTCATCTGTTGTGTAAAGAACTTGCAAGGGTGCATAATGGATAGGTACTGAGGGAAATGCAATGTTGAAGTGATTACAAACTTGTACATTGAAACATCTACCAGAAGCCTCTGTGACTGCTTGACCTTTTAACACGAGGATCAACAGGGTTCCGTGGAACAGCGAGGAGAATGTTGGTGCTGAGATTCAGGCATAACTGCATAATTCATGCATAACCGTCCACATTAGAGACCAAAAACCACTTCTGCCACACGAAATGATGGAGTGGCAACCTGGAGACGACTTCGGCAGTGGAAAAAATGTCAACTCAGGGGCTGAGGATCATGTGCTCAAATCCCAGGTTGGCACATTAACTTTGAACCAGCTACTTTACCTCAATTTCTCCAGTATAAATGGCTTACAGAAAATATGAGAGCCAAAAGTTGTGAAAGCCTTTATAAGCTTGGAGGTATAAGCATTCAAAGGTACCCTGGATAAGGAAAGCAAACACACAATTTAATGTTGCAAAATACACGGATTAACAACATCACACTATTGCATGGATACCAATAACAAAATCTTCATGAATAGACAAGCACTTTTCTTCTAAGACTACAGAGGGGTTTTTCTGAGTATTTTTTTTTCTTTTAAAGGATCTAACAGAAGCCACCAGCAGTTACTGTAACACCTAAATTCCCCATTGAATCTGGTGAAGGTTGTTTTGAGTTACAAAGAAGGGTCCCCTGTTCTTTAGTGGAGTTCTTGGATGACAGCAACTTTCAACCTCAACTTTCAACCACCGCAAAGTAAAGGCAGAATTTGCATACAGTGAAGACAACAACAGATGAACTTCAGCTACAAAAGACACAGTACATGCTGACCACAAGGAGGAACTGAACCAAAAGGACATTAACAAATAAAGAATTTGAGAGGGAAAATGACTAAAAAAAAAACAGTAGCAGCATGTGAATGATTAAGTGCTTTTTTTCATAATGGCAGCTCTTCTTTGAACTACTAAAACCCCAGCTGCAAGCTGCAGCTACACAGGTTGCGTGATTTGTAAGCAAGACAGGCACCTCTTCGGGATCAGCTGTTAAATCTTCATTTTCATCAATCACCCCGACGTCTGCACTAGCGAATCTCTGCCTTTCTGAAGCCTCGCGCAGAGCGCGCCCGGGCTACTGAATAAGGAAAGCTCCTTGCGGGGAGAGAGCTGAGGGCGTCACCTGAGGCTCTCCAGATAAATATGTCAGCCTTCTGAGCCATTTCCCAGGGTGCAACGTGATGCGGAACACGGAGCATGAAGTGACATATTGATGCTGCATTCCGTATCTATAATTCATCTTCCTGCAGCAAACAAAGGTCCGCGCGCGGGTTTTGATAGCGCGGGCGACAGCGAGCGCCGGGGGAAGCGGCGGCGGGCCTCGGAGCGCTCCTCGCGGGCCCCGTCTCGGGATACTCTTTGGGCAGGCTCTCCCGCTCGCCCTCCCTCTCATCTCGGTCCCTTTTAAATAATCATTAGGTGTGCATTATTAAGCGCCCCAGCTTCAGCGTGGGACCGCTCCAGGGACACGGTAGCCTGTCTAAGGCACTCTTCCACTACAAGGGAGAACTCAGAGCAGGGAGCAAACGGGCGTGCATTCGGGGCCAGAGAGATGACATCACAGTGCTGACAAAATCGCACTCCTGACCGAGGCACACGCGGAAAGAAATGAAAAGTCTGAACTTCTCGGGTCTTAGAAGATACTTAAACTATGGCTGAGACAAAACAAAAACCTCAAAGACAACAGACAAAGCACACCAAGGTACATCAATGAGCACAGACTGTAGAGACCCGCTGACCCAAGCTGACCTGGCAAGCTAGAGAGGAAAGACTTATGCATTGATTTCAGAGGCTATAAATGAGTTATTTTTAAAACTAAAGTGTCAAGAAATAGGGATTTTATACACAGTTACACAAATTTAAACAGGGATATTGAGGGGACTACCTCTTCTATCTTAAGTGACATTTGTTCTAACCATTTTTGGATATTTTCCAATATCGCATTACTATTAGAATTGACTTGACTAGAAATTCATTATATGTTGTTCTTTTTTGGTTGCGTACATTGTTTGTCCAAAATGTGTTGGCAATGCAGATGTGGTATTTGTTGCACAGCACCATGGTGATAAAAAGAACGCTCTCTCCTTCATAATCGATTCATGGCATTCACTCTGTCTATTTATACTGACTGACTCATCTTTTGGTCGAAGATTTCATACAGTGTTTCACGCAGAAAATCTAACAATTTCCACTCATTCAATCCCGGGCTCCTGCAGCATCTAAACAGTTTACAGTGATTAAAACAGTCCGCCTCCATAGCGAGGCTATAGAAAAGACAGACTGATTTAGAACACAAAACCACCGGCACCACTTTTGAGAGAAACTGATGCATTTAAACAGTGAGAGGCTTTAAATTGAGATGATTTATGTTCCAAATGTGGCTATATAATACACAAAACAAAAATTAATAAAAAAAATATGTAATTGGGTTATTCCCACAACATACCCTCAGCGCAGAATGAAAATCTTGGCAGAAATGTGGTTTTATTCATGACAAAATCAGCAAAAGCATGCACATCGCAAGCCCACTACATTACAAAACAAAGAACAGGCATCTCATTCCAATTCCTCATTTTCCATGAAGCACTACTGAGTGAGGTCAAGATTATTACAGCCTGTATGCAAACGCATAACATGGAACTATCGGCAGCTACTGCATTAGAGAAAATACAGGCTGGAATACTTAGCGGAGACAGGGTAATGTACACAAACCTTAATTGAAGACATTTCTTTCAAAGTTGCCAGCGCTGATAACACATAATGCATCTTACAGACACGTATTGTTGCAAAGAACAAAGTTAATTACAGGGATAAACCATCTGGTTATGGGAGCAGTTTCTCGCCACAATGTGCGTGTATTTACAGCTTCGGTAAGTGCCTTGGCACATAGCGGGCATAGCAGCCTTGATGGCTTTACCTGCATCGCTGCTATAATATAAATCATGCTTTCTCAGACGAATCATGCTGCCGCGCTGAAAAAAGAATATAAAAGTCCACTTTCACAGAATTCATTACTGTAGTGACGGCAATGAGGCGACCGGAATGCAGCACTTCATCTACTCTTCAACACCACTGCGTCTGCCATATAGATTAAAACACAACTTTTTTTCTGTAATGCCTTCATTGTTTATACCTACAGCGTGATAACTAGCTGCTGTTTGTACAGCACATAAACGGCAGAAACATATGCATAAACAGTAAAGAGATGGTTATTACAAAAGCGCCATTTGCTACACTATGACTGTCAGATAAGTTAATCTAGATAAAGACCTGCTTGAGGTTATCTGACACTGTCAGCTATGCTGTTATTTAGCTATACGGACATGTTTCCTCTATATTAATTCAGAAAAGTTTGGTATTTTATTAAGTGAAAAATGAGAAATGAAAATTGAAATGACATAAGGTATTTCTGTAAATGTATTCCTACTTCACCTGACATAATCTGGTCAAAGTTAGCATTAGGAAGGCAACAGTACCTTACATGCTTTCAGATTCCCTCATTTTTTCTCTGTACCTGACATGAGAAATGACATGACATGTGGAAACACAGATGCGGCAGCTCCTTTTAGGTGTAGCCGGACCTGCGGTTTAAAATAAGGTATTGGCCCATGTGTTGAACCATTCAGCATATTCTAACAGTCCCTTTGACTTGAGAAGTTTCACACTTAAGGAATACCTTGTGTCTGCCAAAATTAGGGTGAACAGAAAAAAACAGAAATACTGGCAATCTGCTCACAGTTAATTATCTTAATATTTGGATTTATTGGCACAAGCTGTTGAGCCCCTACACATTTTCTGGCACCATCACATAATGAACCAACACCTGGAAGTGGAACATTCACTGAATTCAAAGAGATATTCCGTTTCAGCGTTTCTGGTGTGATGGTCAATGTGTGCTGTGCCTGTATTTATATTGAGAACCTATGCTGAAGAACATCCTGTGTGTAGGGTTTGTTTTCTTTTCTCCTCAATATTACTATGCATTCTGGGGTCAGCCCTTTACGTTGCTGGGAGGAATATGTTACGGTCAACGTGTGACTTCATCTGACATCTAGGGTTGTGGGGTTAGAGCTGTTGAGAGGTCGGGGTGACCGAATGAAACTACGTACTAGTCTTCTCTGTAAAAATAAACGTTTGCATCCGCTGCACCCCAGTCTGATTCAGACAATATTTCTATTGTACCCTATGGATGTGAGGACACCTCATTCCTTCCTCCAGCTCAAAATCTGACAGTTCCATCCCGCACTTTTGTTACCTCAGGTTTTTGCCAGCATTACCACAATGGCAACTGACAATCCATAGTTGGAGAAAAGTAGCATTTAATTATGAAGTTAGCCATGTGATAGACAGCCTGCTTGCAATGTGGGCAGTACAGGTTAGATTCCCTCTTTACTTGCCCTAGGTTAGCATTTTTATTTCATGTGTTTTTCTTTTTTTAATGAAATGCAGTGTTACAACTTACTTTAAAAAACATGACTGGAAAGGTTTGTATAATCAGTATATCTGTTTTAAAATGCTGCCAAAGGCAATATTGTGAATGCATGTGTAAGATGATTCTAGCAATGGAAGCACCAGCTTTCTGATGTGGATTTTGTGTACTGAGTGCAAGATTCAGTAATCAGCAGTTTCTTCGCACTTGTCAGATAAAAAGGAATTTGCTGGCCTCACCTGTGGGTGACAGAAGATATTTTCGTAGCGCTGGGTGGTATTTAAAAGTGGTTTTAACAGTTTATGGCCCACCGGGATTGTTGACAGATTCAGACATCAGACAGCCTGGCTCACCATGGTGGCAACAGAATTTAGAATAGAAGATAAAATAATATTACCTTGAACTCCACGCAGAGTGGTGTTGAAACATTAACTGGGGATATTAAGTGACCCGAAAAGTTCAATAACATTTTCCAGGAATTAATTAGGGAACCACTTTGTTTGGAAATAAATGACATGGTCTCTATTTGGGCAGGGACAGTTTTTAGATGAAATGGCAAAAAGTCTCCACTTTGATCAACCAGAGAGTACTAGGACTGTAGTCAGGTGACAACATTTGCCTGTTAGTGGGTAGAAAAGCTGTGTCAAGGAGGTGCTCATACCAGATGAATGATTTGTAAACATCTCTCTGGTATTCATGAGTACATGTTGAGTTTCAGTTGCAAGTTAAAAGTCAGGGGTTTTTCCCCTCCATCAGAATTCAGAACACATCCTCTAACCCTGTACAAAGAAAGCGTGTTATGGAGAAATGAAGGTAATGTGTGCTATGTTTTCATTGGGTACTTATCAATGAATACATTTTCTCCCTCACCATTTCACAAGTTCAGAACTACTCATGCCTTAGAAGTGCATGAAGATTAAATGAAAAATGAAGCCTACTGTTTTCTTTAGCCAGAGGTGTGATTAGACTTGTGTAATGTGTACTTCAGCTGTGGTTAACCACAAAAGAAGTTCTCCAAATGTAACCTAACCAAAGCCTTGCTTGTAAAAGTGAAGAAGCAGCGGCAACAGAAGTATTTGAATAGAATCTTACATTTAAGCTAAAAGATGACCAATTTTCCATATGCTTAAAAGAAGTAATTTTTACTTTTGACTACTCAAAGGAGGAAGCACAGTGCTTTTAGATTTGGGCATAGCTTTGATGAATCATTTATATGCAAAAAAAGTGTCTAAGGAAAAAATTATATTAAAGATGCCATTACAAAGGTTACAGACAAGATTTTCAAGAGCCAACAATTCTTTCAAGCCCAATGGTTGGTGACAAGAGTACAACTAGAAACAATGTTTGAGTCTGTGGTTAATATTAGTTGAATGACTGAATAAAAAATTACATTTATACAAGAACCATGTTAGGTTTTCAAGTGTTTCAAATGTTCTGATGTTGTTTCTTTTTATTTATTTATTTATTTTTTGTTACTTTTTCTTTGCCTGATTTTACTCACATTTGGCACAAATGCTTTGCATTATCTTGTCACATGGGTTTCATTCCAGTCCACAATGGACTTTGTTATTCTGTTTCACTTTTTTTGCAATAAGTCGCATAAAAGCAAGGGTTCCAGTTTAGACCGGGGGTCTCAATCAGTTGGAATAACGCTTCCTTCTTCTAGTCTTTCCAAATATTAGCCTTTTTTCACAAACCTAAGCAGAGCCAAACTTAGGATTTTGTGAGGTGAATGCTCCATACAGGGCTGTTGAGTGTTCTGCTTCTCTTCCATTTCCATCCTAGCGCTAACAACCCCCCATCCCCCTGACATGTCACCGGGTACCCCCTACATCCTTTGCATCTCCGATTGGCTGAAGGGCGCTCAATGAGCCTTGCAGATTCAACATGTAAAATGTGGTTAAGATGGGTCTTGTAATCTCCTGTCATCACCCGTTCACTCCCCTCTCTGCTTACACATTGCCCAGACAGGTCCTGACGAGACTTCTGTCGGAAGTCACTGGATGGATGCAGACGGGGCTGGGCTTTAAGGGGAAAGTCAGGTCACAGTCTACAACTAGACACCATTTGGCACTGGCAAGAATGTCAGTGAGAAAGACAAAGAGCTAACAGTGCCTCAGAACCAATTTCTCAAAGGATCTGAGTATTTGAAATATCTATTATACATACTCCGTTCAAGATTTTGAATGGGGGAACTATAGCACTTGTTTATGTGAAATATAAAATATAAGAACATTTCTTAATTCAAAGCTGCCATCAGTCATTTGCTTGACTATGTGGCTGTCAAAAAAGTAACATATTTTTGATTCATACATTTAGAACCTGCATTAAAAGGAGTGAACACACTCTCCGTAAACTATGCCAAGGAACACATTCCTCTGTGGCAATCTTCTTTGACCCTTTCTGAAGGAGATTCTAATGAGCTGTGAATTTTCACAAACATTTTCTGCTCACCTAAAAAAAAAAAAAAAGAAAGCTCGATAAAAAAACATCAGCATTCTTATGCAAGGCTCCTATCATCCTCCCTCGCTGACGCGGTCACACATGAAACAAAGACAACAATGATCCTATTGTAGGATGCTTTTTTCCCCTCTGAACTTGCAGCAAGCTTGAGACTGGTGTAAAAAAAAAAGTGCATACTAGCCTAATCCGGACAATCTAAGCATTAACTAATCTTCCTTTCTAGAGAGAATGTTCCCAGGAAGCATGTCTAACCATGACAAGTCCTTAACGCTGGAGAGCATACAAAACAGATTAACAATTTAATTCCGCAGAAATAAACAGTGAACGAGCACAGTATTACCATAAGCCATAGTAAAATGATTAAGGGGAGCTTTGCTTGATCGGGCTAAACGTGCACTTACTCCGGTGCCAATTTACCAGCCCTTTCAAGAGCAGCAATGGCTGGAAACAATGTGCTGTAGTAAATGACAGAAGCAGCGGCACGCCAAATTCCGGCGCATACAGAACCACCCAGGCCTCCATTTTGAAACACTCGGCATTATTTGCATGTATAGAGTGACCCGGGGAGGGGACGGCTCACGGCTGCCATTCATAACTGCAGAAAACCTCTCTTGTGTGGCGACTTTAATGATCGCCTAGGCACCCTTCATGATCCTTCTGGTATGCGGACGCCGCAGCGTCGGGGTGCGAGGGGAGCGCCCCTCTCCGTTTTTACAGTAGGCTTGTGGGAAACGGCCGTCGGGCAGGTCAAATGTCCACAGCTGCACCTCTCAACTCGGTGCAATCCATCAGCGCAAATACTCCCCGAGCCATAGCTGAACAAACACGACATGCCTCCTTCAGTCGCCTCACAAAGCCGCGGCCTCGCCGAATTTGGACAATTGTTTCTCTAGAATCTGTCATTTAAAAAAATAAAAAAAAAAGAAGGAGCTGTCTTCAGTCCTTCAGTAAATCAGAACACTAAGTGCAAACATGAAGCTGTTGGTTCATTATTTCTGATCTGCATCACACTGTAATGTGAATAAAAACTCCAGAAGGCATGCAAATAATTCTCTGGCTATGGCCCGAGACACCCCTGGAATGAGGAATTAGCACCACTGTGCATCAAGGCTAGTGGCAGGCAACAATTTAAATTCACATGAAAATGAGATTTATAAAAAACTGACAGCGGAAAACGAGATAAGAGCCAACACAATGTTTGCAATGATAGCTAGTTAAATAACCAATATGCAAATGAATGTGAAATTAATTAAGATTTTACAGATTAAAATTTCCAAAAACCTACTTTTTGTGGGCCAACATGTCAAATGTAGATCAAAGCCGGAGACCGCTGTCGTGGGTAAAATTATTTATGTGAGGCATTTTTTTGTCAGTCCTCCCAATTCATGTATGCAAGCTTTCTTCTACAATACTGTAGTGATGGCGCTCAGCCATAGCTAAGGACCCCAATGCCATAGCAACGAAATGCCTTACGTATCTGACAAATGCATTTAGTTCAAACAACATTTCAATCAAACTGCCTTTCAACTAAACAACAGCCCTTTCCCCTGTAAGTAAATCCAACCCCCCTCCCTCCATCCATCTGAATTTGAGTTCCATCAAAATGCTGTTCATTGACTGCATTTTTATCCTCTAACCATGGGGTGACATTCAATTGAAATGATCAAACTCAAGATTTGCTCAGAAACTTGGCCTAAACCCTTCCACTCCTTGAGTTTCATTCTTGAGTTCTGAAAATGGCATTACTACATGACAACCAATTCACAAACATAACATGAAATACCAAATATTTTTGTGGCAAAGCCTAGAACAGAAAGTTATACCCACCAACTGGTCAGTGACAGTAATATCCATTGTGATCTTAGGTCTAACTTGCGTGTGTCAAAATCTTTCCACTCCCTGCACTTTAAATTCACCTAACACACCCTCGGAACAACAAGCATACACAGGAGTTCTTTATGAAGTCATGTATGAATATATGAATATTATGTTGCTTTAAACAGACAATTCTCTCTGTTTTGCATGTACTTAAAAAAAACTTACTGGAAGGAAGAGTATCTCATTTTGTTTGGAAATGACACGAAAAAGGAAATGAAATACAATCGCAACATGTCAACCGCATACATAAATGCATATTCCCCAAGGGCAGCTTCCTGCACTACCAGTCTGTACATGGTAATTACACCAATATGGGAAGAGGTGCTCTTACCGGTATATGAAACCCCTTAAAATACCAACCTGAAGCAGCACGGGCTTGTGAAAAGCTTTTTAAATGATTTATGCATAAACATTGAGTGTATTTGTGTGCGTGTAAATCCACATGCTGAAGGGTGAACCTGAAAACAAGTGCAGAGGAGCAACTTAGAGCGCAATTTAAATAAATTATCCTCCCGGGGTGGTGGAAAACAAAAAGCGTAATTTTCGGAGGCTTTCGCAACCTTGCCCGCGCATCCCCATGCCAAACATGGGACCCCGGGTGTACCAGCTATTCATGGATCCCAAAGAGCTCAAAGACGCCCGAGGACTTGGGGGTCAGAAGAGGCGAGAGGAAGGGGAAATCAATGGGCCAGGCACAAAATGTGACATCACCGTAAGGATGCGAGGGGCTATTACGCCACCGGGCTGCACACATCGCCAGGAGAATGGATAATCGCCCAACAATGGGAGTACTGAACAGGAACCCGAAGGACAAAAAACAAATCACCAGGGAGAGGGGAGCCCAAAAGATGGGAGCATAAAGCATTCGAGGGAAAGCAGAGCAGGACAAGCCGGGGACAGGCAGTTTATTGTGGAATTCTGCGGGGATTTAACTCCGAGACGGCGGAGGACTGACAGCGTGGATGCGCCGCTAGGAATGCTACAGGCGCGCAGGGGAGAAGTAGCGCTGCCCCTGCTCGTAATTTACGTGATTAACTGGTAACGTGCGTCGGTAATCATATGACAGTAATCATATGATCAAATGATCAAATGTGGACGTGCGTAAAAAGACGCGTTCGTACATGGAGGGATAAACAGCCGTTTGAGCAGCTAACCACACAAAAGAATTTTCAGTGATATTCAAATCGGACACAATGAAATATGATCCTGCAAAACAATTTTGTGGTGGCATTCATAAAGCTAGCTCCAGCTACGTGAGAAGAAAATTCTGTGCCCAGAATTAGTTAACCAGTATTCCAATCAATATTCTAACTTAGCATTATAACGAGCAATTTTTTTTATTTCAATCACGGCTAACAATTATGAACAACAGGTGAGCTCTTTTTTGTTGGTGTATATACTTGGTACAATATACCTAACAGTATGTTCACTCTAATCATTAGATACTCAACTAATACTTTAATTAGGACAATCTATATGGGAAATATTTCATTAAAACTCCAGCCAAAATTTAAAAATTGACATGCGCTTAAATGCAAAATTAAGAATGGCAGACATGGTCAAAGACATGATGTCCCTTATTTGAGTCCAAATCCATTATTTTCCTACAAAAAAATTTAATTAAATACAACAAATTACTACATCAAATTATTCTACTCCATCTCTGTTATGAGGAGCCACTCTTATTTGATGCTACTCATTTTCGGAGCTTTGGAGGGTCAACATCCAAAAATGTCAGGTGGTGCAATCATCTGAACATACATGCAAAGAAAAGAAATGCTGTAAAAAGGTTAATTTTCTCATTAAGATGCCTAGAACTAAAACTATGATGTTCACCGGTTCATTCCATGGAGGATAGAGAAAACATCATTTAGCACAAACTGCACATTGATAAAATCAAAGAGCTTGCTGCAAAAAGCAGATTTTTTCCCCACAGCAATTGGTATTGTTCTGTTCACTGATGAGAAGCTCTGGATGATAACATGGTCGGGTTCCTTGTATACTGGCAGACGATGATCATGGTGCAGCCTCTGGGAGAAGGCTTACAATATTCAACCATGTCTGGTCATACAAATCATAACAAATTGTAATTTCTGAAAGGAGTGCACCTTCAAAAGTATGAGGTTTGCACCAAACTCCTTTTGCTCTAATTAGGTGAAGATGTCTGAATGAAACTCATTTCACCCTGATACAGCTTGTTAAAATTAGTCCAAAATACAGCAACATCAGATTACTACTGTATGTGCCAACAGGTCTACTGAATGCTTGGCTCATGACCAAATGACATTACCCATGGGTATACACAGGGACTATATATACATGGATGAACACATGGCACTATATTCCCAATGGCTTGTTAGCTTGCAGGCTACAGTTTAAAGAACCTGCCAAGAGGTAGTTATATTACCTAGCTAGAGAGCTTTCTTATCATAGAACAGTCATACAGTCCAAGACATGAAAAAGAAAATGTGATAAGCAATGAGAAAACTTTTGTGTCAACTCTTTTGTTCCATAAAAATCTTTATTATTAACAGTTCTGTAAAACATCTGCCAGCAGTGCGCTTGTCAGTAACTTCGAACGTGAAAGAGCGGAGAAATGTGTTTCGGCTTATTAGACGCTGTTACATTATTGACAGGAAGGCAATCTGTTCTCAGAGCAATACCTGGCTCCTGATGAGTCCCTGGATTAAAGCTCTTTGACAATGGTTTCACCCAGTTGCTGCCACAGACAGTTTCTGGAAGCTGATCCACTTTTTAATTTGATAAGCACACTTCTCAAAGGTCTAGTTAGAACCACCAGATTTCTTTTCCTTTTTTTTTTTTTACTGAGTATGAACAATAGCCCTAATTATTCTTTTAGTACTACTGCTCATAGAAGAAGCCGCATCAGCCATGAATGCTTATTCTTGCAGAATACTCAGCAAACCCCTAATAAATACCCCAAATTACAGGGCAAGGTGCCGTTACTGGGTTTCCTTTCCAACACTGCTAGTTTGTTCTTCCTAAAACCCCCTCTTTATAACTTCCTACACAGCAGTGAATGGGATACAGTGTTGTTTTTATCAGTGGCAAAGATGTCAGAACTGCAGATGGCTCTGAATGAAATGATCACAGTGCCTCTTCACAAGTCAAAATGGGATATTTAATTGTGTTCTTTATCTTGGGGTGATAATAAATGAGGTCACAGCCTTCACTATGTGAATTCTGACAAAGAGTTTCCGCTCCTCAGTGGCTGAACCCAAAGAAAACAAATTTTAATCAGCACCCTTTCAAGTAGATGCTTTGATAACAATTATGAATGTTTAACAAAAGAGAATCAGATGCAACTTTGCAAAAAATGCTGGAATTTACAGAATAGAATATGGAAACTGCAATAAATAGAAAACAAAAAAAGTAACCAAAGCTGCTCAATCATGAGCATTAATTTTGTCTTTACTATCCCTGGTCAGGTCAAGCTGAAGGCTATCCAGGCAGAGGAAATGGGTGTAGGTTGCAGTCTGAAAGGGAGTTAAAAGAAATGAAGCCTTGAGCATACAACTGGTGAAATGGTCTGGTTAGAATCTAATCTGACACATTGACATTCATTTTCAGATGAGAACCATTCCAATGGACAAACAGAGCATTCAAAATTCAGATGAAGAAGCATACATAAAAAAACCTAGTATGAGTTTAACTGATAACAGCATTCCACCTGTAGCAAAAATACTGTTGTTATGAGACTTGTCAAGTTTTCACCAGTTTTCCCAGACATGCCGAGCCGCAAATGTTCCAGGTGCACAATCAAACACAAAAAGATTCCATTCCGGAGCTCACACACTTCGGAACCAGTCAAAGAGTGTGATGCAATGCATATGTCAAATACTTGACTTTGACTGTGCGTCTCATCTGATCCAAATTTGTACACAAAGCAATGCAACACCTAAGTAAATGCTCCCCATCAAAAAGCACAAGCAATGAACACAACCTGCAACCACAGCTCAACCACTTAATGCTGCTGGATTCCGGGTTCAGTTCTGTCATGACCCGAGTGCAAGAAGTATAAACAAAGTGCCTATGGAGGAAATGTTCATCTTGATCTCTCTCATGTGTTTTAATCTGAATTGCACAATCAATGTGAAAAACACACAGGTCAGTGGTTCATAATATACAGATGTTCACGTTTAATCATGTCATACATCTTAGAAACCAGCTAATCTTTATGTATCTATAAACAAACTCAAGCACCTAAACCCAACTTTTTAAAACTAATTTCCCTTTGGTAAACAGGAGAGTAAAAGGCATCTTCCTATATTACAGCACATGGATAGAATTATGCTACGATTACATCTTAAAACTGCTTTGCATGCATGAGCTGAATTACAGCCTCTGTTATGGACCCACAGCTCTAAGGTAACTCCAGTACGCCCATGAATTAATGGGATGTACGGCCTGGAAGATTGAAACTGAGGCAAATCCAGTCATGTTTAACTTCGTTAGAAAAAGGCAATTATAAACAGAACAACCATCTACAGAGCCTCACAAACTACCTTTCAACCTGTCAAGAACCATTTTTATTTAACGCACAGACATAGCATGTCTCAGCCTTGGCAAATACCCATCATCAATTTAGAACCTTCATAGTCGGTTTGCAACTCATAAAATGCACAAATATGAGGTAAACCTGTGCAAGGTATTCCATAAAACTCCTCACCAATGCATGCAAAAGTAACCGCGTGCAATGAATGCTACAATAAAGAACTTCAACAAACACCATGTATAATACATGAAAGGTTCTTCAGCGTGGGGTATATTTAGAACGATGAGCAATGGCTGGTGCTTAGGGAGACGAAAAACAGGAAAAGAAGCCCCAGTGCAGTTCTTGGATTTATCTGTCAGTCTTTTCAAAAACAACATCAGTCTGTGAGCATCTGCTGTTTCTGAGAGGCCAAACTCTTTCCAGCAGGTATTTAACCTGTGTTTTGAGACACATGTTTAATATCTCTAGCCTTCCAACTCAAACACTCTACTCCCTACTGGTTAAAAACCACAGCAATCGGATCTGAGATTTCCTCGGTTGCTTACACTCTAAATCATGAATGCACAGTTGTCCTCTAACACCTTTCACCCATGCTATGCAGTCTTGTAAACATACATGGAACACCTCTAGACTAATATTTTCGTAAAACTGATGTGCGACTATTTACAGGTTTGGATGCAATCCTTACCACAATGATAAATACAGCAATCTTATGGACTCACTCCAGCTAGTGATAGTTTTCCCTCAGAATAATATTAGGCATTTAAATCAGCAAACTAGAGATTTATTAAATTTAGTAGAAAAATACATACAAGTACAAGCATTACTACAAGTATTACATAAACTGAAAGAACAGATTTACATTTAATTTTCACCCACTTTCAAGCCAAATCACATACATTGAGCATGCTGTTCAGTGTCACCATTTATATGATAAAACCTGTGTATATTGTATTTATTCATATACTCTTACCTTTGTTTACATATGATAAGATTATATTTTATGCACATTTCACACACATTTAAATCTAAATAACTGTGGTTTTATGGTTAATGCTTTATAACAAGTATAATACTGAAGTCATAGCTTGGCTTAGAGAGTTCCATATGTTTCTATCAACAAAGCACTATTTGTATTGCGGGTGCTGTGATTTCATGATGTCAAAAATGTATTGGCAACAATCAGTAAAATGAAACAAAAACAATAAAAGAAGCAACCGAGGACCACGGAATACAGGCCAGAAATGTAAATTCAAGGTCTACACTTTGAGAGACAAAACAAATATAAAGCACCTACCATCTGAATAACATATAGACAATTTGCCTCCACCAGAGGCTGGGAACAAAGCCTTACAGATCCTATCACTGGTGTGTGGCAACAGTGCCCCCATTTGAGCAGAAAAAGAATAGCATCTTTGATGTAAATTATGGCAAACTGTAGCTACTGTTCTCATTACCTTGTCTTGCTCTAGGCTTTATTTAATTCCCACCAGGGGACATGTCAGTAGATTCAAATAAATGAATTCCTGTTTTAAGAAATTACACTTGCTAGGAAGAGATATCCATGGCTATACAAGACACTCACAATCGCTTGGCAATGATCCACAAGAAAAATAATCAGCTTGCAAATGCTCAAGAAAGAAAAATGTCTCAGAGATAGTTGAATGTGATATGATAAATAAGCACGAGGTATATTGGAATAAAGCAAAGTAATAAAGAGAAAATTGACCTAAGAAAGACCTTCGAATTTCTAAACCAGGGAGATGCAATAAATTTTGACTCTCACAGCATCAGGTCAACTAACTGGGGCACCAGGTACACCAAAAGCTATCCCAGCACTGCAAAAACCCACGGCACCAAGACGTCTGCCAATGTTGCTGCAGACCACAGCACAGCACTCAGGGGTTTGTGCTATTATTACAACTCCCTTCCACTCTCTCTACGGTTAAGAAAAAAAAAGCCCAGACTGTGGGTGGTCTATCCATCATCAAAGACTGGTGCTTGGTCCGGCTCCAGTCCTGGCCACACAAACCACATCAGTGCTAACCACCTATGCAGAAACCCAGGACTATCAGAGAAAAGCACCTGACACTGTTTCTAAGAAGTCTGATCCCACATCTGCTTATCGAGCATGTGAGCCTCTGGCTTTCACCGAGGATTATGGGGGAAGCTCGGCGAGCGGGAGCCAGCGCGCGGACGTGCCTCTCTCTCTCTCTTCTCTCCATTCTTCCAGATGGGGAGCGCTGTGCAGACGTGGCCTGGCCCGACAGACGTGGACTGTACTTGACGAGTGGGGTCCTTAAAGACAGCGAGCCAGCGAGAGCCCTAGAGGCCACCATTAACGAGCTATCCCCTCCCTCCCTCCCCGACTCGGTCTTCAGAGACGCGTGCAGAATTAGCATCTATTTGAAGGCTGAAGGAGATCCCAGGAGTACAGGGCTGAGTAAACAGCCCCGCTGTTTCTTTTCCGCGGGCGCGCGCGCGTGACGGCGGAGCGTCGGATTTTTGTTGGTTAAACAGCGCGGGGCCTTTACCTCTCCGTCCTCGCCGCCGACCCCGAGCTCCAGCACCGCATGGGGGGCCTTCAGCTTGGCCTGCATGGACTGGCCCATCTGCAGATTGAGCTGCCACCCAACGTGCTCCAGCTGCGAAACAAAGGGACGTCCTCACTGTAACACTGCCGGCGCATTTCCACACAAAATGTTGAACGTGCAGCTAGCAATGTTCACACCGCGATGCACTGCAGCAACTCCAAAGACACACAGCTACTCAAACAGTTGGTACACATTACTTTGTAATTCACATCTTTCTGACATTGTAACAGTGACATTACTACTCACTTTGTAATCATTACATCACCAACCTCATTTTGTAACCATTAAATTCACATTCTTACTTTCTAACTGTTACAATGAAATGGAACTATCCTTTCTTTGTGACAGTCCCATTTCCATCTTCACATTTTAAGTGTTACACTACCATTCCCACTTTATTAACAGTTACTGTTCTCTTTTGTGACTGTTCCATTAAAGTCAACTTTGTGAGTTAATTTTACTATTTTACATTTACATTTTACATCATTACATTACCAGAGTCGTTTTGTAACCACTACCTTAACATTCTCTCTTTATAACTGTTACACTGAAATGACACTGTCTTTTGTTTGTAACAGTCCCATTTCCTTCACATTCAAAGTGTTATACTACCATTCTCGCTTTTATGGTTTTCTTTTGTAACTGTGAAAATGTTTGTGAGTTACATTACTACTTTACACTTCCATTTTATCCTTTCTCAGACGCTCCGATCCAGCGTGACTAGGACACAGCTACATCTAATAAAGCCACAGGAACAGCGGCAGACACAGAACATAACAGATCACCTCTGAACATGTGTCAGATGGATTTCCCATTGTAACTCTTACATCACCATCTACACTTTGCAACTGCTGCATCACCATCCTCACTTTGTGACTTGCAGTTCCACTTTCTAATTGTTGCGAGACGCAAGAACTATTTTTGTTTACCAATTGTTAACCATAAATAGGCAAAGCTGGAATACAGGAGAATACCATTTTCCCAGACCAATAACTCAAAACTATAAAGAACAATTTGTGCAAGCACAGGAGCAATTTCTCACCGCGACTACGATATTAACTTGTTAGCTGCTGATAATCATCATCATAATCATTAACAGTAAAACATTTGCCACTAAAATTCAACTAATTTGGCCCTGCTTCTTTATATAGCTGCGAAAGTGGTATTCACACATGTACGACAGAGGGATGCTTCTTTGCTCCTTTCTCGACTAGGCTGGATGCAGCATGCTGGACAAACAAGCAATCTGAAAAAAAGCAGAAAACTATACTGCATGCTGAATTTTGACATACACAAAAACTAAACAAGAAGGCATGCAAATTTTACACTGTCAAAACTGATCATCACAGGGAATCCACCGGATCTAGCTAGAATCAACATCGCACAAACAACCATACACAACCATATATAATCCTTGCCCCTTTTGAGTGAATAAAATGCACAAAAAAATGTACGGCAAACACACCGACAAAACGGCATTAGCGTGACGGGTGCTGCTAGCCCAACAATGGGGAGCACCCGGGAGCGCTAAATGGCTGATGAATTGTTGGATGGCACATCAACCTGACTTCACGGTGTGATGGATTAACTGGCCGGTGAAGAGGAACACCGTTAAGTGTTTTATGGGGCACTTGCTAGCATATTAAAAACCGAGCACGCCCTGTATGTTCACGCCACTGTGATATAAGAGGTGTGAAAAGGCACTCAGTCTCCCGGGCAGGACAATTTGCCGTGGAACACGGCCCAAGCGCTATGACCTTTGCAGAGGCTATTGTTGCATCACACCCTGTGTGAGGTTCCGAGTCGCATTCCAGTACTTTTTCACCGCAGAAGTTTTTCATCGCTGACGGTGTCGTCTTTCCGGGCTGTTGACAGTACTAGCGATATAGTTACCACATTGACAAAAGGCTTTTTACATTCAAGTCCACCTGTGATGATGTCATCCTTGCCAAAGGGTAATAAAAAACAGAAACCCACCTGCAGGTGTGCCTGTAAGGCTTAAAATGCTGTTTTCAACGTCTGAATTTCAAAGGTGTCGGCGGTGCGCGTCTGTCAATGTGACAGTGGCGCTGCAGTTCAGATGTGTCTAAACCACGACACCATCTTGCCCTCAAGCAAAACTCATTGCCAGGAGAGGCTGCTCGGAGTTGCTCAGACATGAGGGTGCCCCCCCCTCTCTTGCCTTGCTCTGTTCTTCACCCCTACCCGGTTGAAGGAATATCAGCAAAACAGACAGCCTGCATTACAATGACTCAACGTGGAGGAATCAAGTGTGTTTCTGGAAAAGGCTGTAGCTGGCGGTCCTTACCTTCTTGGGGGCGAATATCCTTTGCCTGAACTTCTCGATGGTGTCCGGGCCTGCCAGGGCCCAGGCCTGGGAGAAGGCTTCAGCCTTGTCCGGGTGAAGATGGATGTTCTCAAGCTGCTGCTTGAGGGACACGGGTTTTACATTGTGGTAGACAGCCTGCAGAGATAAATGCACTGAATGTCCCTGACCGCTAACGTAAGGTCTGGCATTTCCATCAAAAACACAGGAGACAGCAATTCAGGACAAGCGAAACAGATAGCCTATTGTACAAACTTAGATGTTAAGGCACTTTGAAGCTCTGTGTCATAAAACATTTTATTACATGCAATAAACATTTTTAAAAAATTAATACAGTTCATATAACATCAAAAACTGACATTTAAAAGAGTGCACAAATAACAAGGCAAGTCATTTTAATCTACCACAATTGCACTACCGGGCTTATATAAGATATTGACGTCTACTTCTGAGTTGAATTTCTTTCATTTCAAGAAAGCTGACATTTGTGAAAACATGTTTTCGATTAATATCAAAGGACAAGTCTACCTAATATATAATTTTTGGTTTTACTTTATAAATATTGTCATGATTTTACATTAGCTTCCCCTTTTCATCCAAGGATCTCCAGAGGGAATCTCACCACATCGAAATGTCAGCTCATGCAGCGATTATGGTGTCACTTTAGACCATGAATTCAGACAGAACAATGGAGCTAATTTGTGGCTCATTACTTTTTCCACTTGGCAAGTCAAAGGCTTTGAAAAATGGCTGTCAAATATTAAAAGGTTACCATTAAGAACCTTTAAAGGATTCTATTTATTGACTTAACAATGTTCTGACAAGTCAGCCATGCTTTCTGTCAATAAAGTACATCGCTGAGACTGAATGTTTCCTGAGAGGTACATGTTATAAAAGGTGGCCATTATTGCCAGGCTGGTGGATAGTCTCAGACATGAGGCACCCAACAAAAAGCTGGAATCTATTATAGGAAAGGCTTGGAAAACTACCCTTATTCCTGAAGACACTCATTCCATATATTTGACACAAGGTGCAGTATCTGCACAGAGGAACATCTGACAGAAGGAAATACAGCTTCAGCTGCTTTCAAGTCACTCCCCACGAGTATCCAAATCCCCAGAAGAAGACCGGGAGTACAGCAAGTAACAGTAGTCAAAATGGAAGGCCTAAATCAAAGCGACAGCCATAACCCTTTTTCATGAAACGACTGAAGCTAAGCAGGGCTGGACTCGGTTAGCGCTAGGATGGAAGATCAAAGAATAAAGCCGGTTTCTACTAGAAGTGCTATTGACACACTGTCAGGAGGTTGTCTTCCTTGACCAAGTTAAAAACCAGTATCTTGGGGGGGGAGGGGGGGAGGGGGTGATACACTGCACAGTAGGAGATGTCATTTTTAAAAGGTGATCTGACTCTACCAATCTGGTCATTTTATCATGCCAGAACTTAACTACCTAATCAAAAATCATTACCTCAGCACTGCAACTGATTATCAAGTATGGTAGGCCCACTGCATAACACAGAGTGTTTGTTGAAGAGTTGCCTCTTCACTGTACTGGGCAAGGTAATTTTTTTGGTGATAAATAATTTAAGTGCATTGATTTTATTTTATCACTAGCTTGTTTACTAGCAATTTCACTGTATTAGCAAAGTTTAGAATTTCCGGCATATCAGCCTTGTGCTAGCGAGCTTTGTTTATAAACTGTCCTACCAAAAGTCATGGGACATGGGTAGTTATGAATAAAACATGTATTCATTCAAGGAAATTAATTGCACATTGGCAAACCTTTGGCCTTAACGATTCCTTCAATTCACCATGGAAAACCGTCCCCTAATTTCTTGTAGAAAGTCTCTAAAGCATTTGTAAGCTCCACCGCTGAAGAGGGTGTCTTCTTGGCCTTAACCCATTTCTGCTTTAGTTTCCAATTCATCCCAATAATAGTCTGTCAGGTTGAGGTCAATTGTGTGGTGGCCACTGCAATGTACTCCTCAAACAATGAAACAAACAATGATATCAACCTTGTAAATACCGAATAAAGATTTCAGAATGCATGAGCACCAGAAGTATCTTCCGATCTTGAGGGCATTCTTATAGGGGATAGCAGGTATGACATCACTTCAGAACACTAACCTGTTCTAAAATGAAAGAGACTGTCTCCAGGACGAGATTAAGGGCTTTCTTCTCCAGGGACAGCGCGCTCTGTAGTTTTTCCTCTTCCTCCTCACTGAACGAGCGCTCTGCCTGCAGAGACCAAAATCAAATACTTAAACTGTCCAACCCCAGCAGGCCTGGCCCTGCAGAGTCACAGCAGACTGCAGGCTTTCACTGCGGCAGGAGGCTAAAGCATCTGATCAAATGTGTCATTCCATGACAACCACAAAAATGGGGAAGCTGATTACTGTCTTGAGTCCTGCTGAAATAGACCAACAGTCATACAGAAAGGCAGTTTCAGAAAATATCAATGAATAACATTAATAGCAATGCAGCATATAAGTGGGAGGAGAAACTGCAAAGCTATTCCAAGCTTAATGAGCCGAGCAATGCATACCGTTGGCTTCCAACAGAGAAACTATCACCACAGCCGTAACTTGACGTATGCAATACCTTAAGGTGAAGCTTCTGAAGAATACGGGACAAAAGCCTGGAAAACTTGTTCAGGTCGATCGCATTGATGTACGTCACAGCTTCTTTGATGCTGTCAAGTGGAAAAAACAAATCCTCCTTAGTGGAGATGCGAAATGCGAATGACATGACCAATCCATGAAAAGGGCTGATGGAGATCATGTGCCTGGCAACATGGCTAGCTAGATAAATTAAAACACAGCATTAGCACAAACCTTAACCCACTTTGGCAACATTCTTGGGTATTTTTTAGATGACTGCAAAATATTCATTCATTCATTTATTCATTCAGTCATTCTTCCATTCATTCATCACAATAATATCTAGCTGCAAAGTCACCTGTATGTCCGGCACAATTTAAAATGCAAAAAAAACTGAGTCTCAAGAGACAAACATCATAAGGTCATTAGCAAACACAGGCACTACATTTCAGCCAAAGATAAAAAGACAGGCACTCTGTTTTATCACAAAGCATAAAAGGTGAATTGCTGATAAAACGCATTCTCCTCCTACTCCATGCATTATGAACAAAAGCAGCAAGTTCAAAAGCCCCTTCCATAAACAACCACTAACAGTGCACCTCATTATCCTGCCAGAGGACGCCAGATTGCCTGAAATACCATTGAACAATTCTGCACGGAAATCATCACATCATCATCAGCAGAATATACGATGCATTTCATTTTCAATCTCTCCCAAGTTACACACAGCACAAATCCTGCCTTCCTCTGCAAGAGGACTAAAATGTCCCAATTCAATAGCCTACAAAGGGGGGAAAATATCTTATTAATTGTGTACAGATTTCTGACTTCTAGGCAGCTTGAGGGTGACGTATAACTCAGAAGAAACATCTTCCTTGATGAGAACAGGTCCTTTATTTGCATTTGAGACAAATCACAGTAGCCAATTCTACACTGTGCTTTGAAGAAGCCCCATTTTTAACCAATCCGTCACCTTATAACCTCTTCCCATATACCATTTGTCTCAGAGAATGAACTAAACACGTCCTGACATAACTGGCTGCTCTTCTTAAAAATTCCAAATGGAAACTTTCTTGGGGCTTCTTTCATCTGACATGCTGTAATTGGCTTATTCTGAGGTCAAGCCATCTCTCCTTTTCTCTCGAACCCACAGGGCTCCCGTCTCATATCTTCTGTGATGACAATTGTTGGTCTCAGCGCTATCTGAAAATTAACAGATTACTGCTCTAATGGATGAATAGAGTATTGCTCCATTATATGGTACTTGGCGTGTCCTTAAATCACCCCTCATTCCTGCTGCAAAGTCTAGAATTGGGCAGACGCAGACTGCACACATGCACGGCACAGCTGGCCTACAGAGTATCCAGTAACTTATTACTTATTTGATAACTTTATTATTCAATCTAAAATCTTACATGCAGCCTCTGTTAAGGTACTTTGGCCCTTATCAGAAACAATCTAGCACTAGGCCTTTTATATTTATGGGAACATGTAGAATACATTCTAATTTCACATCCCCAGCAAGAACTCATGCAAGAAATTTTGGTCCTTTTTTTTCAAAAGCGCAAAAATGTTGTCCTTCTGTGGTTTGTTATAAGTTCATAACATGAACAAGAAAAATTGGCTACGAATTCTTTGAGGCCACCTTCTGCCCAAGCTGTATCATATCATCTGCATAAAGCAGATGGCTAAGCTACCTGCTCAGCAGATTCAATTGGCTACGCTAAAAAGCAAATACAGCCGGTGAAAGCACACTACTTATGTTTCCCTGCACATAAAGTTGAGAACTGATCTGTGTGAGCTCTTTGATACGGACAGAGGCAACAGCGGAATTAGAGAGGTTTCTTACAGCTTCATAAAATTCACCATTATCTCCCAGCAGGGAGGCTCCTGTTCACTCAGCCAAAGCATTCAGGAAATCACAAGTAAAGGTACATCTGTTGCCCAGTATTCTTGCTTGAACCACTGTATAAATGTGACTGACATGTAACAGGATGAGCTGGGTTAGGGAACCTGTTCCTGTAGGGGTATGTGATTATATACAGAGCCTAAGCTGTGTGTGGGCAGAAGAGCTGGGTCCCTGCTCCCAACATTGGGTATACAATGAATATATAACCATACTAATTATCTGGGGCAGCAGTATAGCATAGTGGTTAAGGAGCAGGACTCGTAACCGAAAGGATCCTATTTCAGTAAATAGCCAGCTGTATAAATGGATAACATTGTGGGGGGGGACTGTAACTAATGTAAGTCTGTCTGCTAAATGCCAATAATCTTAACGTAGATTCCAATCAATATTTTTTTTTCAATTTAACTCCTTTCACACCCAACAATATATTACATCAACAATAAAAAACCTACGCAGGGTTGCTTATAACAAGTTACACTGTGCCCGGTGATACATTAAAACAGCCTATAAAATCGTCTCTGAGGAAACTGTTTGATACCCTCATTCCAACAGCGACTTGTTACAATGTTAACCCCGTGGCCACAAGCAGACCTGAGGTTTCAGACTAGTCTGTTAACCTGGAATTAAATTCCCAGATAAAGATTACAGATTGTACCAGGGCCCCGGGATCACTCTTTGATTAGTAAACTTTTGATTATACATTTGTTTAATCACAGACTTATGCCATAAAAATTAAACAGGAAAGCTCTGGTATAACATTTGAGACGGTGAAACACTAAGACTTTTGCTAACTTAACGTCTTTCTGTAAGTACACGTTACTAAAATTAGCAACAGCTGTATGCTTAGTCTATATTGTGCGAGTTTTTCAGCTTCGTGTTCGTTCAGTTTTAGTATATATTCTCTAGCTAACCACCAAATGTTATGCACTTGTTTCTCTTGTGGTTATGCATCCTGCCATGGACTTTTAAAAGGCCATGGACAAGAGAATCTGCCAAATAAAATTGTGTGTGTATAAAATTATATATATATATATATATATATATATATATATATACACCATTTTATAATAAAAATGCAGCACTTGCACCCACCTATGCAAATACATTTGCATACTCTTCCCACCCGTTCTGAACTCATCATTTTGTCAACATTTTGATTTTCTAGGTAATGTTAATGATAAACAGCTCCCAATCAACTCAATACTCAATGTGCCTTGCCTGCTAGCAAGTATATTTCGCCCTCTAAATCTAACCAATACCAAAGCAAATGGCTAATAGGCTGGCTAGCTAACCACTTTCTCGCAACTCTGAATGATCATGTGAGGTTGTGCTTAGGTCTGTGGTTAGTTATCTAACCAATAAAATCGCTAGCTAGTAAGCTTGAATAGTTAGACATATAGTCTACCTACAAGCTACCAACCTGCGGTTGATAGCTTTCCATACATATTACAGTTATTTACATTAATATTTGATAACTCGCTAGCAACCTAAATCTATGAGAAATATATCTGTAAGTGCTTACCTCTGGGTTTCTTTGATAATAGATGCCATGATGACAATACTAATGCATTCGTTTTGCCCTCGCTAGCTGAACAGCTGCCTAGCTATTTCTTCATTTATGCATTTTCCTTCACTTCCTGGGTTTGGTCACATGTTCCCTATCAGCTGATCCAACAGGGTGTCGACCGTTACAAACAGTACGAAGGTTCTAAAACGCGAGCATCTTCCTGCAGTTGAAACAGTGCGTCGGTTTCCCAAAGGGTGCAGACAGTATAGCACCGCAGCAGGGAGTGAGTCACGTAAACATGTAAGTCACGTAGCCGGTGAATGGAATCAGAAATCAAAAGGTGGTCTGCCATAGCGAAGCAGAAGTCTAAGAAATACATTCGTGCGCCTCCATGGTGCTTCCTGCTTAGGAGTTCGTTCACAAAACACATAATCATTCAGATATCTATCTCAGCAACCTGTGTGTGTGTGTCGCTCACGCTGAATTACAATGTCCACATGAAGACGTTTTAGTGAACAAAGCCAGGGACTAAAATATGTATTAGAAAAGACATCAACCATTGAACAGCTGGTGCTTCATATTAACAGCTAATATGCAATATTTAGCTAATATATGGGTAATATTTATTGTCACTATTCCTTTTTCTAACTACTTTTATTTTCTTTTGTAAGTGTAACCTCACACATATCTGAATATTGTTTTCACACATTAGATTATCCATGACATTTTAATTTCATTTAGAAAAACCTCATACTATATTATTATTATTATTATCATCATCATCATCATACCTTACACTGGTGCTCAAGTTTAACATTCACAGTACTACCTGGTGAAGGAATAAACAGTTGTTATCACCACACATACAGCCATATCACTGATATAATATGACAGGAAATTATGTCTAGCCAGTGAGAACTCATTACTTTTACCTCTGGCATGACAAATTCACTTGTGCTGCATAGGAAAACAGACTTGGTAATAGATAGACATGGAGAAAATGAAACAAAGGAAAAAAGTAGAAAGTGAGAAATGGGCAAAGTCTGGCCATTTATTGTGTGACTATGTGGAGCTGTACTTTAATTCTGTATGTTCAGTTGAGGCTTGATGATTCATAAGTAAATCCTTGTCAGCAGTGAGACCTCAGAGCCATATTGCTACTTCTATGGGACACCACAAAATGGCTAACTCTCTGCTGAATAGGGTGCTTTTGATTTATCAACACAATGAATGGAGGTGCAGGGTCAGGGTTAGGGTTTTAGAGTTACGGTTGGAAGTGCAGTGATGGGGACACTGTGCTGCTGTACATACTGTCATCTTGATGAGATATTACACTGACTCTGTGTGATTATTACAAATCCCAGTACTCTTCAGTACTCTTATGGCAAGGAATAGGGGTTTCCCTGACACCCTGGCCAAATTCCCAATCTGGCCAATTATCATCCACTGGTATGACTGGCTAAATAAATCCCCCTTTCCCCAACTCAGCTGCAGTGTGCAGACCATTCTGGTAGAAAATATCTGCTGTACATCATTGCTATGCGTTGCTGGCGGCTGAAGACAGTTTTCAGTGGAGAGGAGGTGCTGACTTGAACTCCAAATTGCTCTTCAGCTCCACTGCATTCTCTAGACCATCCAGTCACAGCTCTTCTTCAAAGACACAAAGTCCCGACATGCTACCTCACCACTATGGCAAATTATCATTTATCATCAAATTGTAAAGGACACTACATCAAATGAAAGTAAATTGATGGGCTGATTTTGAAACCAAGGAAGGTGCTACATGAGTTTCATGAATCATCATTATTATTAAAAGATAAAATTAATACAATTACATTTGAGAAACTTGTGCTTACATATCCCAACTACAGACTGCTGAAAATCCAAATGTGACAAAAAAAAGGTTTACAAAAAAATTTTGCGATATGTGGCAGAGTGGGTTTGCAATATTGCTGTTGTCAATTTGACAATCAACAACATTGTAAAAAATAAAAACTGTACTTTAACAGCATAAGGCATGGCATTGAAGCATCATAGCACAGTCACGGTATTTATCTGCAGATTCAAAAGAAGAACACGATCCAAAATCCTTCTCCTTTAACTTATACAGGCTAGAACTCTCACCAGGCCTCGCCATGGCAACTTAAAGGATTTAATGAAGTGAAGGAGGCTTAGCATGCCAGAATGGAATTCCCAGACTTCTCAGCAAATTTAATCTGCATATTCCATTGAAAAACGCATTAATCATCTCTCCCTCTTTTCATTCACGTTCACAGAAACACAAACCAGGATTCCGTATGGCAGTTACATAAGTTAATGACCTGGAAGAAAATTTAAAAGGTAAACTCTTCTCTGTTGGAACTAATTGGTTTCCTAGCACAGATTTAACTCGTTAAGACTCACAGGTACCCAGCAAGGTAAGCAACACAAGGCAAGCTATGCAAATTAGCACTATTGTTAATAAGTTCAGCATGAATGTAAATACATATATAACTGAAGTGTAGTAGCACTATTGTTAATAAGTTCAGCATGAATGTAAATACATATATAACTGAAGTGTAGTAGCACTATTGTTAGTAAGTTCAGCATGAATGTAAATACATATATAACTGAAGTGTAGTAGCACTATTGTTAATACGTTCAGTATGAATGTACATACATATATAACTGAAGTGTAAACAATCCTATTAGGAATAAATACACAAAATCATTTTTAAAAATAAAAATATTCCACAATGTGTGTGTGTTGGGATGAAATGAAGATTATCATAGATTCATCACCGTAATCACATGACAGGAAAGAGGAACATGACCTTGAGCAATGAGCGATGAGAAGTTTACCAGAACCACACAGGCACACATACCTCTTCATTACATTATTCACAGTATTCATTTGCAAAAGTCAAGTGAAAGATGGATGATATAAATACTCTTCTTTTAACCCGAATTTATTCATTCCCAGACAGGATTTGACATAAGCATTAATGAAGTGGAAGAAATTGGAAATTAAACCCTTAGGAACAGTTGAACAGCATTTCTGTGAAATGACATTAAGCACATTTAAAGATAATGCCATCCTGAGGTCTGGGGCACCAAAAATATAGCAACACTTAATGGTATCATTATTCCATTCCCTCTAATTAAAGGGCACCTATTACAGTGCTCACATTAATGACTTAAAATAACTGAAGAGACAGCCATAAATGACGTTCCTTTAATTATTTAGATGAGTCAAGCCACATTGTGATGACACAATTTGTATAAATAAACAACACTGACAAATAAAAAAGTGCTTACCAGCCAAACAGTGATTTGTAAAGCAGAGGGAGGTAATGCTGGGAAGATACTTAAGTAACCATGTTTTAACTGATATCCTCCATCAGTTCAAATGAAGGTTCTTTCTTAAAAAAATATGAAATATGTGTAATTCTGTTTTTTGTTTCAAGGTTCTAGACAAAATATGTACAGCATAATATCTCTGGTGTTACCATCAGTAGATACAACATTGTCACGCAATTACAACATTACTACAAAAATAGTACGTAATGAAGCAATTCTTACTTGAAGATAAAAAGATTCCATTTGTTAACTTAAATTCACATTCCTGAGGCTTACCTTTTATTTGGTTCTAGATTCCTCCAGCAACTGTTTAAATTTGTATATCACAACATTTTTCTGTTTTTTTTTTTTTAGCTGGTTGCCTTGTTCAAACAAGTTCACCATTTGTAATTGTGACAACTGGTGGTTACTAACTGGAATGGATTGTTCTTCCTAATGTGTAAACAGCAAATATTAAAAATTATGACTGTATAGTCAGCCTTCTGCACTGGATGGTAAAACAGGAATTGATATACGGTGTAATGTTTCCATTGCTGTAATGTCACACAACATATTTTATATTCAGGTCTGACAGCGCCCCTTAAAGGACAGCCTGAACCTTTGTTAAAACCTGTCCAACAGATAATAAATTCAAATTATGGACAACATCACTATGATTTAATACTTTATTATGTTGCAAAAGAATGCAAAAAAAACAACCCCTTACATGCAATGATTAAAAGCAACAGCATTTAATTGGCTTCAAGCACTACTGTGACATCTTTCATTAAACATCCAATATTACGGCATGTCAATAATTCCCACCACTTTTTCATAGACTACTCGCCATTTCCCACTTTATGCTCATCTGCATCTTTCTGCCATAATTATACACATTAAAAGTAAGAAAACAAACACCATTTTTTCTGAGGGCTGAATCACTTACACAATTCATTGTTTTCATGATCTTCCAAATTAATTACCATCACTATAAAGGAGGTTCAACAAAATACAAAGTAAGGCTGGAATCCTGGAAGCTCGTGAATAATGTTACAATGTTACTGTAAAAAAAAAACTGTTATTGTACCGTAACTGTAAATACAAAGAATGATTTCCATCATATAGTTACAAGGCAATTACTTCCCCTGTGATTGTCAAGATTGTCAGTGACCTAAACAGTATGACTAGGCATGGCTAGCCAGCAGGTATCAGTCCTCTGAGGGAAACAAGGGGAAGGTTTCTTTTGTAGAACCTTCTTCACTTTCATATGGGCATGCCTTTGAAAGAGCATGGATGGCTGTTAGTGATTGAATCTGTAAGCGATCCAGGCAAACACTTCTTATCCTGATTTTATAAGATATGTCTTTAAGGCTTTAGAATGTGATCTGTTGACAGGGAAAATACTATCTGTGATGAAGCAAGGGGACATTATTGGTATGTATAAATACTAGACAACTAATGAAAATTGCTACATAAGCACCTGAAAAAAAAGATAATTTAAAGGTTTAAAAGATTTTGAATACATATCAGACAAAACAACAATACATAGTGTAGGTCTTTAGATAATTGAATATAAGAATATTTTAGCTAGTTTTACAAAGTACTGTTGGAGTACTCTTTTCACTCTTTTCTTCTCACAATACTGTAGCAGCCAAGACATAAGGGCACACCTTCAGAAAGGGCAGAGGAATGTAATAAATAAACACTGTAAGAGTTTTTTCTTTTTCTTAAAAGAAAAAAAAAAGCCACATAAATGACATTCATTTTCAACACGGGTACGTGAAAGAGAAACACAAAAGAGAATCACACAGTACCTTCATGTTTTTTTTTTCTCCTCTCTCGCTCTCTTTGAGAAAAGTTACTCGTCTATGATTTTTTTGGGTAAACAAAATTTCGTCGTAAACATTGTGTCCATTTCCGATGCGGGAGGAGCCCCCCCCCACCCCTCCCCCCTCCCCACGCCCCCACTATTTGAAGGAGGGTAGATTTGGCACTTTTATGCTGATGTCTCCGATGTTGATGTTTCGGGGGATCTCCGGGAGGTTCATGTTCTTGACGGCCGACACGGCCCGGGCCGGCGCCCCCGCAATGCCGGCCTGCGGACGGGATGGGGGGGGGGGGGAGAGAGACAGAGAGGGGCGTCGGGTTAGGGTGAGCGTCGCCGCCTCAGGGCCACAGCACGAGACGGCGGGGGAGGCGGAGACTCTCTCGACGCACGGCACACAGAGACACAGGCACCGACGGACGATGTGCGAAGCTTAGACGACTCACGCGCACGCATGTGCACCGCAACATCCACATACCCACACCTCCACAGACGTATGCGCATGCAGTCCTCTGTCACCCGCTACTCAGGCCACAGCCAAATACACATACACGTAGGCAGTGTCCTGAAGTGTATTTCACAGAACTAGGCATACTTGTTTGTATAGGCTTTAAAGAGCAGAGGCAGTTTTAATTAAAAAAGTGAACCCACCAAACTTTTTTGTAGACTGAAAAAAGGATGCAAGGAGAGAGTAGGGGGAAAGTAGAAAAATGGATTTTGACATGAAGGGAGAGTGGAGATATGCCAGCTACAGAAGCGTGTATATAATTGATAAACCTAAATTTGGCATGCGTGCATCGTGACATGTTGGCCTCGTTGAAGCTTTTAAGGACGAGAAGCCTGCAGTGGTTGAGATGAAAGAAATAACTAGCACAAGTTGGATAAAGCAAAATTTAATTTCCTTTTTTTCATGCAAAAATCATAATCACACTGTGTTGAGCTACTGAACAGGGTCCAGAATCATTAGCGTTCCCTGGCCAGGATTTCCAACATACTGCTTATGCTTAGCAATAGCTAATTAGCCATAGGGCCAACTGACAGCAGTGTGCCCTGGCAGGTGAACAAATTCACAATTCACGCTGATGCTGGTAACATTGAAAAGAACCTTGTTTGGATATGACTGTCTTCCTTGTATTGTCAGTTTACAAATCTGACATTTTACACCTAAATAATGGTTGTCAGGCAATTAATATTGCTTTCACCTGTGCTACTATCTCTTATTGCTCATCTATGCTATCATTAACAAAAGTGACATAAGTGAAGACAAAAGCGAAGACAATATCACTACACACTACTGACAGCCACTGTTCCACAGTATATAGTCTTTATTTTGTTGAATTTATTTTTCTCTCTGTCAAGATAATGTGTCATGCTATCTACATTTCCATCACTGAAAGACAGACAAGAAGGTTGCCTTTAGCTAGCTAATCATCCAAATGAATTTGGTTTTGGTGTGTATTCAGCAAGGTGGTCATAGCAGGAAGCATAATAATTGCATGTCAATTCTGCATTTTATACATGCAATATTTATTTTCAGACTTCTGGTATTTAACATCAAGTATTTGTTCTAATATTATTTAATCTGCAGAAAAGAAAAGTAAGGACATAACTTCTGTCATGGTAATTCAAGTAAATTTAAAATAAAAATTTAAAAATTCAAATGATGGCATTCTGCTTGGCACATATTTTGTCACAGAATGCCAGAACTATGAGACTGACAAATGCTTATGCATTTTAAAGTGTGGTTGTCTAATGCGCACATTTAGACACAATTTGAATCTAGTGACACAGCATAATTTCATTCTGTCAGACAGCCTTAGTTTCATTTAACTCCAGGGTCAACCCAGGTTCAGACTTGGCTACCGAGTCAACCGTGGTCTCCACTGAGTTCATCCCAAGTTCACTTGAGCCTCTCTGCTCCAGGACTGCTGCCACACCACAGGCAGGCAGGCAGAATAAAATCTGCAGTGATTACTGACTCAAAATGACACGCTATATGGTCGTGGTTCTCAAAGTATAGGTCCAGCCCAAGACAAGGTATTTTCCCAAGATAAGGACTGAAAATAGATACAAATCAATACAAACACACTAAAGTACTTCATTGCACATCTTACAAAACACTGATGTTGCAATTATACTCTTAGTTCTATGCCTTTTACACATGTGTACACATAATGTCTGCTGCCTGAGTTACTTATCAATGCGTAAATAAATGACAAATTAAATGTGTCAGGCCTCTGGTTAATTGATCGTGTTTCTGTTTGGATCTTGAATGAAAAGGTCAGAGACTCACAGCTCTAACCATCCCCCAAGGTCATCTTCAACAGTTAGACCCAAAAATGAAGCTTAAAGAAGGCAAAGACACCCCTTTCTAATTCAAAAACTAACACATGAAAGACAATATAGCAATATACTGACAGTTACTGTAAAGATTCAGACAGTTTAAGAACCATATTTCCACTTATTTCACAGTATTCACTTTAACAAAATGCATTGGTTTGCCTTGAAACCAAAGGATTCAATAACTTTATTATACATGTTTGCTGGCAAATACATTAGGTCACAAGGTATGACCACCAGAAATCCAGTTAATGGGCCAGATTTGGCAGCCGTGGCACAGGCTGACCTGACTCACAGCAGAGTGCAAATATGCACAGTGTGCCGTTAGCCAGCTGCCAGGCTGAAAACATACTGATACTGTATAACAGACTGGGTGGTCATCTCTAGGGAGACTATGCATTCTCCATTTCTTCATGGTCCAGCGAAACGGTTCCGGTTGCTACTTGATTTGTTCTGTTGATGGATTTTTTTTTAAAGAAAATTCATGAGAGGGCAAGCTGGGAACTTATTTCAGCCCAAAACGATTGCCTTTTACAACAATGCAATCTATACTCATGAGAATCCAATCCAAACTAACAGCAGTCTTCCTGCTAATGAATATTCATAAACACAGGCCCTCATCAGAAGTCTGATGAGAAGCTCAAATGCAAAGTTATTTCCATTATAAAGTTATAAGGTTCTATGTGCATGTTAGTATGATGCACGTATGATGTTCCTACAGATAACTGGCAGGAACTGTGTAAAATTAATTAAATTGCATGTCCAACTTAATGTTCATTCACACTGTTACTAGCTGTGGATAAGAGCATCAGCCAATTAAAAAGCAACGTGGAATATACATCTCATTAATACTGACAGTATTTCTGGCAATAGCCACTGTGACTGAACTCATGCACAGCACCAAAACAGGTGCAAGGTGTTCCAAACAGCTGGTATTTCCACTTATAAGAGGTCCACCTGAACGCCTGACTACAACTACAGTTGAACTACAGTTATAGAAGTACTAGGAGTGATAAACTGACTTGCCACTGGCCATTCATTTTCAGTCATGCAAACCATAGTCTGGGGCTAGCTATACTGAGGAATCCCCCATGTCATTAAACATGACTGTGGTCACAGAATTAAAGAGACACATCAATGATGTGCTGAGAGCAGTGATTGGCAAGCATCTATTGAGGTGGCGCTGTGTGGTGTTAACAGGTATCTTCAGCACTTACTTAGTGAGTCATATAACAGTAAGGTGCGTCATGGGCATTTTTGATCACCTAGATTTCGACAGCTAAACTCACATACTGATAATGTGAAGCCCACTGAGAATGTATAGAAAAGACAATCAGGTTCATATTTGTATAAATCTCATCTGGCATCTGGTGTTCTGCATGTCCTCATGCTCAGTGTTAGGCTCATACCTTTTTAGTATCACAGCCTGCTATACATATCCCCAGTTCTGTTAGCACAGCCTTTATGGGTATATTAACGGGTATAGTCATGAATTGAGATTAGGAATACTATACCCAATGACAGAAAACAGAGTTTTCTGTCAGTATTTTAGTTGCTCAGTTATGAATTAAATGTTCTAATGTAAACCTTTTCAATAACTGTCAGTATAAAAGGTGATCACACAAATAAAAGCAAAAAAAATACTCCAAATATCCAAATATCATTGCATACCATTATACGACAACACTATTATAATACAAATACCTGCAGAAAAACTAATGGTAAAAGGGGAACTAATAACTAGCAAAAAAAAAAGAAAGCACTGTTAGACACAAGATGAAGTGAAAAGCATTACAGGAGCTGTGAAGAGCTCATAAAAGGGATAGGGAGATATAAAGTAGTATTTCACAAATCAGCTTTTGACCTTACCCCTTCCTTGATTATGTGATCTGTTTGGCTCCTCAAATATCCCCCTTCCTCTCTCTTCCTCTCTATTTAAATCACATTATTATTTAAAAAAAAACTGAAATACTACAGATAATACAAGCTAAACAGCCTTAAATTCACTTTTGATTTTTCTGGTACTTCAGAATGAACAGGCTCCTCTGTCTAAGATAAAATCAGAAGCAATGGGCACGGTGCACTACGGCACCACAAAGCGCTGAACAATCTCAGCCAGTCATTTCATTGATGATAGAATCAAATCAATGAAAGCACATTAACACAGCAATTAGCACAAACGCTTTGGCACTTTGCGAAGCACAGCTCTGCCTGTAATGAGTATTACGGTCCTTACATATGGAGCTTCGGGGGGAAAAAAAGAAAGTACTTTTCATCGACTCAGTCTCTCCTGCAGCAGTTCAATCAGGACAAGGAACAATGTCACTGATTCTTTCAGCGATTTAAAGGTACCTAGGGATGTTCTTTGAAAAATTATGAGCAAAATGCCTTAAAATTATGGCTTACCATGCATGTTTAATTGGACGAGGATATTAATAATATGTTTTCCAGAAAGAGACAGTAGCCCTTTGAAAAGGAACCCCCCAAGGAAAGTATTTGGTTTGACATTCCAAGCACCTGCCGGATCAATGACGCTTGCCAAGATGATTCGTAACTACTGTCTATGTACAAGCAAATACATTTCCTGGGGTTTTACATTTGTAGAACCTCCCCAGGTGCCTTTTAAAGACAGTCCTTTAGGGCAGTTTTCAAACTAAGTAATAAGCACAAAAACATTTAAGTTTCAGATTAGACTGCCAAGTTAGCTAAATTCTATTATAACAGGTATTACATAATAAGTACTTAATATTAAAGTATAAAGACCGAAGAAACTACCATGTTAGGGTTTCTGTGACTTAGTGATTAGCCTGAAAAACTGTCTTAAGGACAAACCAGCAGATTCCTTACCTTTGGTTTGGCCAAAAAAAAAAAAAAAAAAAAAAATCAAATACCAGTTGTTACAAGCTATGACAAAAACATGGCTGATTTGCTTCTTTTCAGGGTAGCATTTTTGGGTCTACTGTGAAGCATTAATTAGCATAAAAACATAATGCATAAAAATGTAACTTTGTGTGTAAGTGGTCGACCCTCTGGAAACTACTTGGCTCAAGTGTTGCAGGTTACTTTGTGTGAAATTCAGCAGTACCTGTGTCTACCTGTCCTGTCTGGGAGACTGAAAGATAAACGTCTGCAAAGAGAGAAGAATGGAAAGAACTAGAAAAGGTCAGGAAAGAGAAATGAGGAATGGTTGTTAAAGCATAGCAAAATTAATCACAGTTCATATCATAGAAACAGAATGGTGTGACCTACCATAGACCGCACATTTTAAAATAGAAATGCATTTGTATCGATCAAGGACTAGCAATCATAGGCTGGAGAATGAGACCTGAGCCTTGAACACAGAAATATCTGTCAGATAAGTATTGATTAAATATGAGAGTTAAAAGTAACAATTATAAGTTCAATTAAAGAAAGTTCATGAAAGGTAGCATTTTCATTTCAGAAAGGAAATGGAATATTTAAGGCATCATGCCAAAGGGGCAAAGTAAGAGCAGGAAGATATTTATATATGTGCTTTTAGGGAAATGACAGCTACTGTATAGTACTGTGTGTGTGTGTGTGTGTGTGTGTGTGTGTGTGTGTGTGTGTGTGTGTGTGTGTGTGTGCATGAGCGCATATGTTAAATACTACTACACTACTACACCTTTTCTGTCTTTACATATTATGGGAACAATTAACTAACATATTTGAACTTTTGTTGAGAACAAAGATTTCATACAGCTAGAATAATTCTGATAAAAAGCATTGTCTGCTAAAATTATAACTATAATTTTTCACCAAACAGTGCAGATGAGTACAAAGTGCGTGCTGATTTTATATCAGATAAGACTTTTTTATTGTGCTCTTCTGATTTAAATCTAGATGAAACTGAAACTCTGTAAACAGCACCATTTGCAAGTATAAAATTGCGGTCTGTGGTAGGTCCAAGAAGGAAAAGACAAGAGAACAGATTTGATGTTTGGGGAACTGTCAAAGACTTAGCTCACATCTGTCAAGAATGATTCAGAAAATAAGGATAAGGCAACTTCACAATTAAACATGTATTTTCACATCTGTTTATACTCAGGCCTACTTCCTGATATAGACACATAATACATCAATGTCAATGGTGTATGTGACCATGCATCTCTAGGACAATCATAAATCAAATCATTCAAATCACATAATTTCCTGGGCTATAATGGCTGATATAAATTTAACTCTCTGTTAATCTCAGTGTAGTTACATTACATAATCACAGAATCAAATCAGTGAACAAATACACACACGATTACACATTTTTCATGTACCCCAAACTAGCACTACCAGTCCAAATAACAGCGAGCCAAAGACACTTAAAACTTTGTAAGACCCAATGTGAAAGGGGGCATTCCATCTAACTGCTATGTTAAAGACAAATATGAGATAATGAATGTAACTAGACTACATTACTACCATTATGAATTCCAACTGTATCTCCATATACTGTATGTGTGCATTGTTTAAAAAAAAATTGCAATCAAAATCTAACATTGCAACAGCTGAATACAGGTGAAAAATCCTTTGAAAAATACCTTTCAGCAGAGACAACAGGGACAAAACGGATCAACAGTATTTACATTTCAATCAGAAAAAAATTAAGCATAATAGCTGCTTTACAAAATAAATGTAGTGCCTGTGCTCTGGTACCATGTCCTTTTTTCATATTGTTGTACAGAGGATTTGCAAAGAAATCACAAATGCCTGTTAGCATAAGGGAGCCACCAACCAATCAACAAATAAGTCATAGGTCCATTGCATGGGTGTCATGTATGGTAGCCATAGCTGTGAGTATCAATAAAAAAAAAAACTCTGATCTATCCAGAAGATTAATGTACAATTCTGCTTGCATTATTTTCAAAATGCACCACATATTAAAGGAACTGGTGCATATAGACTTCTTATAGACTTCTTATACCAGAACCTCCGAGTGTCATTTTCATTTGAATTAAACTTACAAGTCAATTCTTGCTGTATGGATTTCTTTCAAATAAAGTTATGTGGCTGCCCACTGTTCTGTGTTGTACTGGTTTCAATTGTCAGCATTTTACAGCATATGTTCAAACACACCTTATTTAATCTGCTGTTAATTACTTGTTTTTGATGAAAATATTTGTAAAAACTCTGGAATGGAGTGAAATGTGTCAGAAGAGCCTTTTTGTGAATTACTGTTCAAATTTTACAGAAATCCCATCTGACCCACACTTCGAAAACCTGAATTCTTAAAATAGCAATCATGTTGCCACGACTGCGTTTCTGCAACCTCAGCAAAAAAGATCTCTATGACAAATGGAAGGCTATGCTGCAGTATAATTGAAGAGTGGTCAGAGGGGGAAGACCTTATGACTGCATTTCATGCTGTAGGTCTAAAACTTTGACAGTGATTCATCTGCCGTCCCCACCATGCCACGGCATCATTTCTGCTCAACAGGAACCAAAGCTCTTGTGACCACAACATTCAAATGGATTCAGGCCGATGATATATTGAGTAACAGCACGAATTGTGGCCGGAATGAAGTAGGTCATAAAGCAGTCACAAAGACCAGGTTTTTGGTGTCAGACACAAGTGGTCTCTATGCCCACCTGCAGCCCAGAATATTCATGCTGGGGACTTGGAGAGGACAGCCAAGGAGGCCTTGCAACCACAGTTTAATAAAGGTTCATTCACTGATCATTCAGTCACAATATGACAGCATTGATTAACTATCACCCCAAATCTGCTCTGGCATTCCAGTCACATTCACCTCACTTGAGGCCAAACAAGGCTGACTGCCATCTTTAAAAGGTCAGTGCATGCACACAGAAAAACAAACCAACACAACAGAGTTAAACTGATCTATGATCAGGATGACCAAAGACCCCTCATGAAAATACAGTCATAAGGGCTCCCTGAGTGCTCAGTGCTACTCTATATGACCACATGCATATGCGGTAACATCAGTCAACCATGAACAGCATATTTCAACCAGATCATGGAAACACTACTGAACATATTTGTTTCCCTGGTTCAGTACCAACATGGTATCTTTGCAAAGCACAAAGGTGCTTGCAAACTGGCATGGCATACTAAAACTGTGTTCATATAACAACAAAGTGGGCAACTGAAAGTAAGGATCATAATATATTACGATAAAACATTTGTTGTAGCATTACCTGGAGCTAGCAAAACATCTTACAGTTTTAGATGGAATGTGCATAAACTCATCTTCAGAGAAACAAAGTGGACTGTTACAATAACTGCAGCAAAAATGTATACTGTGATAATTTATACTATGCTGAATATACATTACAAATACATTACAAACACTTATCTTGTGGAATGAAGGACTTAATTCATGAACTGTAACTCAAAGGCATACAGCGGTTAGAATGAAATATAATGCGCCCCTTCACAATGATCATCATTATCAATACTTTCAGATGAATAGAGGACATACTGTATTATAGAAGACATATTATTATGTTTAAAATATCACTACTAGCCGACACCATATTATCCATGCAATAGTGCTATTGGTAGATTAGCTTTACACTTCAGTATAAAACCAAACACATTTCCATTTGTTAGCATGGTCCTCAAGATGATCTTTTAAAAAAGAAAGTAAACCTTTAGCCTCCTGGTATGACATACAGTGCATTTTGCCCACTAGGCAACAAGATGAATATATAGTTAAACTATAATTATAATCATTATCTCCAGAGAGTATTTGTACTTGCTGGGTCTATTGTAGTCACAAGGAAATTTAAATGTTCCTTTCTACCATATTTTTACATGCTGACACCACACATAATATGCTATATGTAAGGCACTGTTTAGTGTTAACCGCATCAATCAAAGCAACAGTTTTCATGACCTCAGAAAAGCTATTTAGATTACATGCTTTTCCATGTGAGAATATAATACAGAATTTGTACATAACTAACATTAATAAACCAGTCTTGACTTATGAAGATCTACTAAAGCGGTCCAAACATTCTCACATAAACAGACAAATGAATGAATAACCATTATAGTTACTGATAACTATGAACTCCGGACATGTGGCCATTTTGATTAATGTGTCATTTTTATCTGGAAAATAAAATTTTTACTGTTTGTAGCCATTGTTCATGTTTTGTTTTAATGATAAGATTATTGTGTTTCCTTGTACCAATTAAGGAACTAAAATGTTTTCTATACTGCTTTGTTTAATTTAAGACTAAGGTTTACATGACAAAAAGGTTTACCTGAAACTTTAAGTTCATCTTCACGAAAAAATTTCAGATGCATGACACAAACACATGGAAATTTAATTTTACAACTTCACACCTCAATCTTCATAAATAAATGACATATTCCATAGAGTTTTTCCATAGCATTCCCAAGTTGTTAATTACACTAATTGTAAATATGAGGCAAGAATTACAAGTCAGTTCAGATTCCATTAGTTATATTATGGATTATTATTATTATTATTATTATTATTATTAATATTATTACACCATCTAGCAAATCACAGAATTTGCCTTGGGAAATGGTTTCATAAAGAAATGAACTTTTCTTCAGCAGTAATGAAATATTGTTGCAATACTGACTGCACTCAAGAAGACCTGCACAAGACATGCATTTAGGTCACAACACAAGCTATCAAGCACAGCATCAAAGGTAACAGGTAACATCTCTTCAAAGATGATGAAAGCAGTTAAAAGCTTTTAAGCCTGATGTCGCAGAAGCCCCAGACACCACACCATGATTAAGTGCAGATCTAAAGATCACCTTGACTCTGATGGCTTACTAATGTAATTTGCCATGAGACATTCTTATTTAAATGGAAACTGACTGAAATGTCCTCAACTGCTTGAAGGTTTATTTCATGCATTTCATTGGCATTAGGAGCAACAGAACGTGTGTACAACTGAGTTGCTTACACCAGTCTCTACTTATTCCACCTGTTAAAGTATTTGGAAAGAGGAAAGTTGCAACTTTTTTGATGTTGCAACCCATTTTAAATGCGGTATTCACTGCATCCAGGTTGTAACTTCCGCCTGACTGTCCCACTCTGTGACAGAATGTTCAGAATAAAAATAAATTGCCATATGAGTGCCATAGTTCTGATTTGTCACCAAAAGACACAAACAAAAATGGAATCTGGGCATAAAAATTAATAACTTTCTATTTTTACCTCAGCTGAGGAGCAGTTATTGCAAAGATTCTGAACAGATGAACAGCTTGGGGATTGCAGCTGAATCATTCAGGCCAGATGGTAGGTTCTCTCTGGTCCAGTAGTCTTTGACTAAAACACCATCAAATCTTGCCAGTTTTCCATTCATCATCCCACCACCCACTCACCTGCACCACCCCCCCCCCCCCCCCAACATTTCTCCCAAGTTCTATCCAGAAACACAATAGGTAAGTGACTTGAATGAATGTCTAATAGTGGCAATGTGATACAGCTATGTAAACCACATGTGTCGACATTCACCTCTGATCTCACCAAGATTATGGGCAATGTGTCTGACGTTAGTGTTGAGGTTGACGTGGATGTTGATGTTGAGGACCGGGTTTCCAGGGTCGCGCTGGACTGTGTGCAAGTTGGGATACCTGATCGGAGGCAGCGGACACCCGAGGCGGTTCGGATTTTGCCGGGCGTCTCGCGGGGGGTAGGACCTCTCCCAGTTTGCAGCAGAACCGAGCAGCAGCAGCGGTGGCGGCGGCGGCGGCGGCGGCAGGAGCAGCCCACGGCACAGGCCAGCGAGCACGTGCACCGGGCGCAGGGGGAGGGGGGAGGGGAGGGGGGGTAGCACAGGGGCATTGTGGGAGCATGCACGGGTCCACAGTCATGCTGGCACAGACCTGGAGAGGGGAGGGGGGGCGTATCGCACTGACACTCTTACCTCAGACTTCTCCATCTTGTTCTGGGCGTCGACTTGTGTGATGATCTCGTTCATGTTCGTCTCCAGCACCATCCCTCCCATCACCATCTCTGCCAGTATGTTGTGGACCTGTCAGACACAAAAGCAAACACACCTGATGACTCACGTCCCCCGAGGGCAACTTCCCATAATATGTCCTCATAGATACCCTTTTATTACAAGTTACCAGTGGTCTATTTATGATTATTTTTGAATGAGGAAGACTCTATAGACAAAAATTCCTATGCTGTTACTCAGGTAATACAATAGAGTATATAATTCTAGCTGTTACTTAGTCATGCAAGTTAATTCACATGGCAACATTTTTTTCCTTCACCAGGAAAGATCCTGGATACATTGCCAACGTTCATCAAAAGACTATCACTTCCACAGTTCCGAAACCAATTTGTCATCTGAATAACCAACCTGCCTGGTTTACCCTACAAACCAATTTCTAATAATAATCATCATCATAGTCATTATCATCATCATCATCATAATAATCAACAAACAATAGCTTAGATAAAATAAATATTTACTTTGATTGAGAGTATTTAATGTATATTATTTCAATGTCACAATACTATATTAAAAGTATTCAAAGCAAAAAACTTCAATTAGAATAACCGGATTTCATTTTCACTGGATTTTCATTTGTACTGGATTTCAGTTGAATTCAAATTGAATGGAACTCCTCACCTTATCCACATGGAAAATTAAGTCCAGTTCACAAACATTCTCGAAGCATTTGTCCAGCGTTTCCACAAATACCTGTAAAAACACTGGGATCAGTTTCTTCAGGGAAGTCAACAGTGCAGTGACACATGAAGTAAAGAAAGGTCAACTCAAACAAATCTGAGATACAAACATAAGAGAGGCGGAATGATAAATGATACATTGTGAATCGGGATGTTGCAATGCATCCAAGGTGAAACTGATACATTATTAGTAGGCTAATCAAGAAACTATGAAAAAACAGTAACACTAAATGTAATTCAATGTCTGGTGATATTTAAATGGAAAATGATTTACATACCTGGATTAAATCTAAAATGCCTAGCTCACTTTCTGAGGAGTCCACACAGAACACAAAGTACAATGTGGCATAGTGTCTGTAGATTAGCTTGTTGTCAGACCCTCCGATCAACCTGAGAAAACACACATGCACACATTTAAGAGCACATAAATTCTCACCTCTTACCTCACCACTGTAAGTATATTAAATCTCTTGTGCGTTACTGTCATGACAGTGGTCACGCAGCTGTCAGCAAGATGCACCTCAATGCACCTTTTGATGGATCCTTAAAGACTAATAATAACATTAAACCCAAGACCCAAAAATTAGTGAACATGAAATATTAAAGTATCAGAATCTAAGTAAATGGGGAATAATGCCATTTGAATGGCTCATTTTTGTCCTTATTCCAGTTAATGATTAAACATTACTACTGAAAGTATGCTGTCATCTGAAAATCTTTGGAAGTCAATGTTCAATGTTTCCTTTGAGTCCTCAAAATATGTGAGTTTAAAATCCATTTCCTCATAATTATGCTAACTGAATACGTCAGTTTGGATGGAAATTAGACTTCAAACAGCCCAGTTTAAAACCTGTTACATGCAGACATACTTTCAAACAAATATTTCTGATAAATAGGCCTAATTACAGCAAACTCTGGTGACAATCTCAAATGGTGAGAGTGTAAGAAATGACCATCAAAAAGTGCCAAAAAAAGCATCAAGACAGATATGTCATTTGAGACTTATATACAGGAGACATTTACATCTTAAAAGGAAAACTACCATCCAAGCCATCCCACTAATACAGTGCTACACTATTCTAATTACAACACATATGACAAATCTGTTGGCAGTCACATGCACCATGATGAATACAGCGTGTCCACATGACTGAATACCGCATATTCATGAGGACCACATGTTCACACTTCACAAAAAAACGTGAAAAAATATGATTTTGCAAACAAGTCGGGCATGACGATGTTGAAGTCGGCAAATGTCAAGGAGGCTGCGGACAATTTACCTACAGGACTGGCTGTGCCTGCCAGGCTGTGTGCCATCACTCAAGACAGAGGAGAATGTGGCGGCCAGCCAAAGTGGGCTTTACAGAGATCAGTCCTCCGAGCCATCTGTCCAGTGTGCTCACACTGCAAACTGACACTCCAGCACAGAAAGACACACTTTGCCATTGCTACATCGGAACTCAGATCAACTTCAGCATGTAAAAGAGAGGAGTACATTGACACATGGTGACAAGTCACTTATGGGACCATGTCATTCAAGGCACCCTTTGACTGTCAGCTGTGTTTGAATTCTGGTCATTTTCCTTTGGGTATCTCTTGTGTAAATGTTTAAACTGACACTACTATGTACACGAACGAGTAACAGTTTGAACAGAACTGGCAGAACAGAGTATTTTAGGGGTATAAAACCAAATGACTGGCAAATCAAGTAGTCAGAGCATGCTTCTCGAAGTGAGAACTATTTTGAGAAACTATAAAGGGAAAAGGAACATAAAAGCTCTTTTTTTTCTGTCATTATGAACCGCTGTGTTTGAATCTGCCACTGCACTTTAGGCTTGTCTCACCTCAACCTCTGCGCCCGTGGAAATGAATGCAGCCCTGCAATACACTCGCAAGAAGCCAAGTGCTAATTTCTGCACTTTGTCACACGGCGCTCCACAGTGAAGTGGGTGCCAACTGGAGAAGAGGCGCTACCCCCGTGACATCATCCAAGCAACTCGTAGGCACCTGATGAATCGCAGGGGGAAATCCTGGCTGATCTACCCACCCCTACCCCAGTGGAACAAAACCAAGTTATTCCGCTGCTGTGGGCTCTGTCGTTTTTGGCAGATGACATGGCCAGCTTTGATCCTTGGAGCCACGCAAGAGCTGGTTGTCTGAAAAGACTACAACTGACTCTGGAAGAACAGTCACATGAACAGTATCTGCTCAAGACAGAACAGTTTTGGCGCTGACAGAAAATAACCCAATAACATTTATTGGCAAGACTACAGTCACATAACCTACTGCAATAAGAATTACAGGGACTGAAATTGTGTTATTCAAATGACCGACAAAGGTCAGCACTATGCATGCTAAGCCTTTTCTAATAAACTTTCCACACTTTGAACTGTAGTCTTTCTAACACCATGTTTCTGACAATATAATCATATGAACATTGTTCATGGAAGTCAAAAGGATCTTCATTTTGCAATTAATGCACTAAACAGCAGATTTTCCTCACATCAGTCAGTAACAGTAACAACATTAAAACTAATGATATGATATTATTACACTCTAATATATAATTATATGAATACATGAATATGAAAAACAAATATGAAGGTACTCTGACAGAGAGTGTAAAAGGATATTTTTAAGCAGAAAACTTATTAATATTGTTAGTCACCTCCCGGAGGAGCGAAATGAGATTTATTCCGACAAAGAGGCAGATCCGATGTTTGTAGCAAAAGACAGGTAGGTTTATTTGCACAGCCGGCCGTGGGAACATCATCACTGAGCAGACGTTCAACTAGTATAACATTTCGTTCTTTTTTTATATAGTTAATAGCAGGCACATTTACATACGAGTTATGATGACCAGCGGGGGTGCTGTTTCTGATTACAGCTACCTCTCTAATTGGGTATTTCCTGAGCCCTGTAACCTAATTGGCTCCATAGGGTTCACAAGAGGCGCCGTTTGGCTCTGGTCGGATGTAGCAACATCGCTTTGTATTCGAATATACATCGCTTGTCTCCAGCGTTTGTATTTGAATACACATTGCATGCGTGTCTCCGGATCAAACGCCATGCCGTTCCACAAAACTGTCTCCTAACAATATCCTTATACATTACATTGAATTTCCTTTTGAAAAGCATCTTGAGGAAGGATGCATGAGGCACTCAGTCAGTGAAGAATACAACTGTTTCCCCTCAGCTTTAGAGGTGTAGTGGGTGGCCATACATGACAATGTGGCCACCAAGCCTATAGACATTGGAGAAATTTAAATAATGTATCAACACATGAAATTTAAAAATATATTAAAAATAAAAATACTAGGGTGCACCCCCTCCAATGTGCTTCTGCAATCTTGGTTTTCTGTAACCTATACCATACAATCACACAGAATTAGGCATATTAAAAAGGTGATACTCATTCGCATTGTTTTCATGTCAGATAAAAAAAAAAGACTATGCGAAGAGACATCTACTTATTCTCTTCATAGTGAAGATGTGGTTTGCAGGGAGACGAGCAACATATGTGGATGAACCAGTTCATATAGCCATGCCGGGAAAGTGCAGGAAGTTTCGGCTGTAAAAACAGGTTGCTATGATCAGCAGTCACCAGCCTGCTACAACCGGATGCACTGAACACTGACTACTGATGTCTGTGTCTGATTGGAAACCTAGATAAACATGGCAAGTTTAAATGTAGAAAAGTTCTTTCTCACACAGAAGGAAACACTAAGGTTAAATATAATGATGATGTGTTCTGACAAAGTACCACAACCTAACCTATGACCTATACAATGCATACTTTTAATCTCCATAATTCATCCCATTATTGATTTTTAATTCAACTGAATAAATTAAGTCCCACGAAGCTGAAAGCGCCAAGACATTTTACAGAAGCAATACTTCACAGGTTGATTTCTAGTCATTCTAAATAGTGTAGTGGCATAAACCAATCTGAAGAATGTTCTCATAAATAGGTTTTTAATATCGTTTTATCACTGCACGGTGAATATAAGCAGTGAAACTATTGAGATAGTTAATAAGGTAGTTATAAGTTAAGAAATTAAGTTAAGAAATATGGTTGTATGTATGTATTTTTAAGGTACTTAAAGATATATATATATATATATTACTTTATTGTTACTTTTCTGCTTTTGCCGGCTTTTTTCCTTGTTCTTGTTCTTTCTAGCTCCTCAAAAATTTCTCTCCTTGTAAATCAGGATTCTGTGTGTAAAACAAGTGATGGCAGCATTTTTATTACAGACCTGTACACAACATCTTTGTCAAATGGGAACTGCCATTACAATATTAAGAGCACATCTCTGAACCATGTGTACAGGTAATGGAGTGGAGGAACTACCTGCTTTTCTCAGAGTGAAATGAATGCCTAATGTAGTGGATTTCAGTGTCTCTCCGATAGCCAGCAGCAGAAGGCCCGTTCCCAGCCCTCCGATCAGGTATCAGGGGCCTCACAATACACTTGCAATTCAGTATTCTCTCCCAGCTGTCAACAGTATAAATAACTTATTGAGCTCTTTCCTTACAAGGCTTGTGCTGGTATCAAAATGTTCGTATGGACGATATGGTGCAGGTAATTTTCTGGTCTACAGATGCGGAACCCACAGGGGCCTAGCTGCTCCTCCAATGTTATCTCTGAGGGGTAAAAATTAACCTGACTTGTCATTTTGTTGAAAAAGGAAGTCGGATATCCTGTGCCCCCGAACATGAAAAATGCTGACCGGAGCGTGCTGGGTTTGCTTCAAATACTGCATGAGCATTCAAAGCAGTGACTCACTAACTCACACACACACACACACTTCTGCTGCTCTCCTCAACCTTCTCCCCACTGCCAACACATTTTCACACTGACATGTGTGTATACTGACACCAAACCGCAGAAGTGTGAAATTCCCCATGCATTACCTGTTGGTTATGACCCTATGAAGCTTCACTTTAATTCTGTCATTCAGTACTGCTGCCATTCTCTGTTCAGCTCACAGGTGACTTTTTCCATGAATGCAAACTCATCCACCATCAAACACTGGAAGATCTTCAGATTTGTTACGCATCAAAACTCTGGCAAAAAAGTTCCTACATCCTTCAGTAAGGCTGCTGTTCCATGCACCGTCATGTAAATTGCAGACAAAATGTCCGCCCTTTAAATGAAAAGTTTCACTTTTAAAAGCTAGGATGTCTGTGAGGGTGCATGTAACCTCTACTTTCTATTTGCTTTCTCTGAAGAATAATTCAGTTTAGGTGTAAGTGAGCAAAAGAAGACAACTTGTACATTGCGAAATAATGAATTCATGCATCTCATTTGCTATCATCTATCAGTTTCAGGTAATATTATGTTTCCGTATTTTACTTCATTCACAACAATGCAGTACATTTGAGAGAGGAAGAATGTGCAATTTGGCATGTTATTTATCAAACATTACATATAAAACAAAAGTTATTCACAGGAGTTCTGAACAAAAATGAATGAATATTCATTTGACATTACTATTGTAACACTATATTCCCAGCCTCTATACTTTAGCAGTAGCTGGAAGTTTTGTTTTATATAAAAAAGGATTATTCTCTGGGATTCAATTATTTTAAGATTTTCTTTTTTCATTGCATAGGTACAGAAATGTTCTATAACAACAGTTAATTCTCATTTATCTCACTGTCACTCTCAGTTCAACCCACTCCACCTCAGAGGACTAGCGTGATGTGCAGTTTACCTTTAGGGTAACGTCCAGCCCCACACTCTGGCCTTAGACGTGCCCTTCCTATAAAAGCCCATGAAATGTGTCCTAATGGGTACAGTGCCTGGTTTAAGAGTTTCACAAGACCTCATATTTACGTAACAGTCAACGTCGTGGCATTTCTCGCACAAGCGCTAACTGCAAATAAGCGGACACCCTTACATTCCGCCCTCCAGGAAGTTGCAGACGTTCTCGTCCCTCTTCGACACCAAGTGAAACGTTTCTCGGATGATCTGCTGCTCTGTATCTTCGCTCTGTCAGGTGTGGAGAGGAAAAACCGTCGATTAGAGCGCGCCGTTCTTTTCCACCTTCAGCGGATTCACCTTCGAGAAATAACCGCACAGAGCACTAACAGAAGAGTAACTTCACAGAACTGAGAGGTCAAAAAGAATTCAGAACTCAATCCATACCTTATAGGCCCAGTATAAAAACTAAGCATTAAAACAAAACAGCTTTCCATTCCCCATTTTCTTCCACAATCATTCCATAGCCTGACACACTCCATCTCTAACTGCACGGGTGATGAATAGACATTTAACCACCAAAAACACTACGTGTTAATGCAAAATATGTAGTCTTGAAGAGCAGCTTCAAAAAATAAAATACAGCATGAATGAAAGCAATCATGTTAAAATACACTTACATATTTGAACTAGTCAGGTACCTTTCAACAGCAAGATTCTAATCTAAATGATTAATGTTCCTAAAGAACCCCCTATGCTAAGACTATTAGCAAAAGGTAGAGATCAATGTTTTTTTTAAAGAATGGATAAGAACTCTTTTAATCTGCACATGGAATTTGCTTCAACCCACAGAAAGAATGAGAGAGGGAGCTTTGTATAAGGGTTAGATGGCCTGAGGAAAGTTACAAAACTATGAAATAATTTCAAATGAGCAGGGGTTCTTAGTTACTAAAACTCAATTAGAGCTAAAACTAATAACAGCTTTTCAATATGGTCTCATGAAGAAACACCTCTTGAAACAATGCCTCCTCTTTTCCCCTGTTGTCTAATTTTTGCCTCTGTTCGAGCCACATTGATGGCTGTACATTTAACTTGCTCTTGTATCAAACTCAAGGCTTTCTAAACGCCCCAATTTCTCTCACACTACAGGACTGCCCATATCAACAGAAACCTAAAAGAAGCATGGATTTTTGAGTATGGGAAAGAGAAACATAACTTACATATCTAAATAGAGCTAAAAAGCTATACTAAACTACAGCTTAAGTACTGCTCAACAGAGCCGGACAGACCATGCATGCTACCTTCACAAGTCATCTGCTTTCTCATGAAGTCAGAAGAAGCCAAAGTGCAATTTCTCTTGACATAGAGCCCCCTTTTGAGCTTGTATCCAGGCAACTGGACCACTTCATGGTTTAGATAATAATATTTTTTGCTTTTTATTTTGTGTCATTAAGTGTCCCTCTACTGACCACATTGATTTCTATCACACAATAGACTCTTAACAAAAATGTAATTACAGGAAACGACTCTGAAATGGTGCCCTTAATTTAAGCCTGTTAGTCAACTTCATATTCAGAATAAGGACATATTTACAGAAAGGGCTCATTAAAATGTGCCTGTAATCAGTCAGGAGGGTAAAGGCCATGTCTACAATCCAGCCTCTCATAACAGGCAGTGGCTGAACCAAGTCAAGTGACATGAGGCATGGGACCAGGAGCAGGCGGGCCAAGGCTGGGGGTGGGGGAGGGGGATGGAAAGAAACAGCACCTCCCTTCCCTCAGTCAACCACACCACCCTCCACTCTGACAGACGCTGTATTCCAGGCCCAGAACTGAAGTGATTACATTTCCTTATCTTCACTCCCCTTCTGCTCCGCTCTGTCCCACCAACCAATCAGACTCCTCACTGACGCAAAGCTTTTACCTTTTATTGCACAAACTGCGGGACAGAGATTGACTGAACGCTAAACATATTTGTGCAGTTTACCGGTAGTGTAATAATCTGTCCATTTAATTTCGGAGCCCATTGCTGCCGGCTTCATTGCTCAAACTCAAGCCAGATACTGAAACATCTGTGTCCAGAACAAGCAACACCAAGTCTGTATACGTTCCTTTCAGCTGGGTTCGGCCTACGTTGTCTCAGGTCACCACAGGTTTTTCGATGTGGGAGGAGATAGTGGGGGACTGTCCTGCTAAAATTGGAATTAGAGTTATCTTTTCTTTTAAGCAGACAAAGTGTCAAAATCCTTTAAAACTTCTGACCCCTGCAGATTAGCACTGAATCCTCTGCTCTACAGGTTGCTATTTTCCACAGGGTCTGAAATTAGCTTTTTGGTTCACCACCCAGAGTGGCTGGTAAATGAAAGTTTCAAATCAAGCTACATTTTAACTGGATTCCATGAGGCATATATCTCTATGGCAGCAACATCATGTATTATTAGCCAAAAACATTACAGCTAAAACTGACAGGTAAACTATAGCAATTTTTAATACTACTAGCTAGCTAGCTAATTTGTTGGCAGACATCAAGTACATGAAAAACAGATGAAGCTGGAATCAACCGTATTCACATAGCCACTCAAAAAGGAAGAGAAACATTTTTTTTCCAATGGCATTTGCTGTTCAGAACACAGTCTTCCATTTGACTGCAGTCTGATCACTCAGTTTAGTTAGTGTCTATACATAAATCAATAGTAGAGCCAGCTATCAAAATATCCAATGTGACAGCAATGGTAAAAAAAAAAAACTACTGCTCAGACCAAAACTATCTAGACTCTAGTCAGGTGCCGAATCAAGCCAAATCTTTCTACAGTGGACAAAATTGCAATGCATTGTCACTTGTAACTCGTGATTGAACAACCACAGGAGATTTCACAACTGCAAAATGACAAAGCAGTCCTGGTATAGATATGCAATAAAAAAACAGTAAAAACTAGACTGAAAGGGGCATGCATTTGGGCAGCTTAGGTTGCCTTAGGGTTATCTGACTAATACAGTAGGCTGTGGATTTTTTCAACACAAATAGCACCTGCCAGAGTGGCTAGTGACCCTGCAACTTTATCCAAGGCCAAAGAGAAAATTTACTCACATTTTCAGGCTGGATGGTGTTAATTTTGAACCCTGTTTACATCATCACAACTGTGTGGTCCTCCCTTACCTGTGGCCAGACTCTCTCCCTTAAGCTTACTGGTTAACATGTAGAACATTATCTGCTGAACAGACTTAAAGTTAGTTATACACTTTGCTTTAGAGCCTAACAGTAACAAGTGCCACAAGGGATCACTGCATGAAAAACTAGCTAAACACCACTAAACTGCTTATACAAAGGGATAAAAATATCACTGCTGGCAAAGCTTGTGGTGTTTAATGAGTATGATGGCCGTCTGTCTGTCAGTGCTGACCAGCTTGTGTCAATCCATCTCCAAATGTTGCCATATGCAAATAATTGTCCTGTTTTAGCCTATTATAGCAATGCAAGTCAGCCAAAAATAAATCTTCTGGATGTCCCAGCACCATATGGCAGGTTCAACCTTCGTTTCTTCACAGAGAGAAGACTGTTGGCATATACAGATGCTATAACCACAAGAACCAAGACACAAGTGGTTCACAGTCAGTGACAGAACAGATGATGCCAAAACAATGACCTAGATGGAGAAAACATTAGTATTATAGTTCCACTGTTCACCTCAAAGGCAGAAATAGGTACATTAATTCCCAATAACCTGGTTATCAATGACTGTATTCTCCCCTTCCCTAGCTGACCTAACAGCTTACCTGCTATCAAGGTGGATAAATTTCTGATTATGCATAAATATCTGAGTATACATGACAAATAAATATTTCGCTATAACTTAAATGGAAACAATGAGGCAGTGATAAAAGCTGGGATACTGAAGTTTGGCCACTGTATCGCACACCCAGCCATATGCAGACAGCTCGTACTGGACATTTAGAATGAACAGCAATATTTAATTTTGCCATAACCTCTGTACAGCATTCCATAATATCTGAACTGCTACTGGTGCACTAGTTCTGGGTTTTTGACCCACTCCACCATCACCTCAACGTTGCCATGGGAGTCACATGATATTACGCATGCTGGAGTTGTGGGTGTAGCTTCTCGTCAAGTGCAATACCAACAGCACATGCAAGGCACGGTATATTCCAACCATTAGGATGACAAAACAGAACGAGCTCTTTTAATTACATTACATTACATTATTTAGCAGACGCTCTTACCCAGAGCGACTTACATAGGTTACAGTTAATTAATAACCCATCTGCGTCTTTGGTTTATATTGGTTTAGATTGGTTATATAGGGCAGGCTACCTGGCCATCGTAGCACGTTGTTCATACGCAACTTTGAGAGAGCATTTAGAAAAAAAAGAAAAAAAATCATCTCAAGTGAGTCAAGTCGCTGGCTAGGTAGCTAGCAATACTAGCTTGCTACGTGTCAACGTCGAGATATTACGTTACAGCTCAAGCACTTTTCACCCAGCGTGACAGCCTACTTAAACATTTCTATTCATGCACAAAAATTGCTCAGTCTTGCTGTCGTCACACAAGTCTCGAGACCGACCTCACTTAGCTTTTCTAATTAGTTACCTAGCTAGTTCCTAGCTTGCTGAGTAAAATAATACCACTGTCAACTAGGTAGCCAGCTACCAAAGAAAGCTGCATTAAAACTTGCAACGTAACGTAACTTGCTAAAGTGAATCTGACACTGCACGTCAAGATCACTGACGTAGCCAGCTAGGTAGTTTCTTTGCAATTTAGTTAGCGACCTAGCTAACTAGTTAATTGAATCCCAAAATATATCAGAAGGACAGCATCAACTAACTGTTAACGTCACATCTTGCGTTAGGGTGATTTAGCTAAATGTAATGTCGTGTTGCTCTAGCTGTAATTGATGTTACCCTTACTGGCCTCAGTCCCAAGGAAAACATTGTCAAATTTAAATAAACACAAACAGGCAACAAGCCAGCAGGCTACTGGGTGGTCTTAGAAACAAATTATAATAGCTAGCTAGTGTAATTACCTCCCTAACTAGGCAACTATGTTACTTGTTAGCTAGCTAGAATACCTTGTTAACGTTACCTAATACCATAACATTATTAGCTAGCTAGCTAGCTAGCTATCCACCTAGCTAGCCAGCTATAGTGCAAAAACTGAGACACATAATAGCTAGCCTAGCTAGCTAGAATAGTTAATTGGAAATATAACCATAAAAATAACCATACTTAACGTTGATTTACAAGAAAATATCACATCTATTGCCAGATCTGGAACTGATGACAGTTTTAAATTACAAACAAAAAACATTTCAAATGCATTGATTAATGCTGCTGCTAGCTGCTTCAGTAGCTTGCTAGCTCAGAGAACTTCAGTCACACAGACGTCACTCATGCTACAGTATGCACATTTAGACAAGCTAGCTTGCTTTAATAGCTTGCTACTGATGTCTAGCAAGCTGGATACTCACATAATGCTCGTAGAATTTGGAGAGCCGGGGTTTGCCATGGTTGTTAAATATTAGTATGGCTTTAATCATGGTTTCACAACAATGTGAAGGGAGCGACGATACAATGATCAGTCTCTTTAAGACTGGGTCTGTCGGTTTTTAACCCCCCAGTCTCCAGTCTACCTGAAAACTTAGCTAACGTGTTTGCAGCAAATCCTTCTCAGCTTCATCGCAGGGCGGAAATACTCCACGTCAAACCATTCATCTCCTTCCAACTACAGGAGCCGAGGAGAGCCAAACAACCTGGTCGTCTGAAGTAGAAGGGATGAGTTCCTCGCTCGCCATATATTTCTCGGTATCCTATTGAGGCCGTCAGAGTCACACGATGTACAGTTCCTTGTTGCCCTGTCTTGCGTGTCGAATGTCACTGCACCAGTAAAAGAAAACTGTGTGTGTCTCTTTGTCCTGAGGCAAAAATGAATCCGCAGATTGTGAGTGAAAGGCAATCTCCTTAATATTGGTGACAAAACAATTATGCGTAGCTAAATCTGGGTAAAATGCATCACATGTTTATGTCCACAGTGAAAAATATACACGAATATGAAATGAAAATATACAAAGTAAAGACATTTAGCAAAGGGTCTAAGTTTCTTTTTTATCTGAATTTATTAGGCTACACTAACCTATAAATAAAATGCAGTTTATGTAAACAGAGGTGAAACAGTGAGGACAAAAAATGTGCTACTGTGAAAAGTTCAGAATCAGAATAGACTTTATTGTCATTGCACGGTGGGGGTACAACGAAATTGTGGGTGGTCTGCAACAACAGTGCACTGTGGAACATTTATATAAACAAAATACAAATAAGGCACACGACATTGGGTATAGGAATAATATAAAATAAAATACAATAAATACAATAAAATACAAATTTAAAAAGAAGACACATATAAATGTAATGTAAATGTAAAGAAAATATAAAGAAAAACTTGTGCAATAATATGGCCTTTTAAAAACTACTTAAAGTGCACAGTGGAATTGCACAGTTGTATTGAGGTAGAGCCTTCTTCACTAAGGCCTTGGCGGTTTGTGAGAAAATGTTTGATCCAGGTGCAGGTGAGGAGGGGGATCTGTAGTTTGAACAGTTTGGTAAGTAATATGTCCGGGATGATTGTGTTAAACGCTGAGCTGTAATCCACGAAGAGCATCCACAAAGAGCTTTTGCTGCTTTTTCAGCTGTTCCATACTAAAAACTGAAATGTAGGAAGAGTAGGATAGTCTGAACTGAAACAGAGGGCAGAAATGTGAATTGGGATGGAAGACGAGAGGAGGGTTTTTTAATGGGGAGAAAGGGAGCAGAGACAGAGGAAGTAGAGAGAGCAAAAAAAGTGAAAGAATTCAGAAGACAGAGTGGGACAGAGAGAGAGAAAGTAGAGGGAGAGACATTATCAATTGTTAAATACACAGGGGCCTGTAGGCTCTATTTTCACCACTGCCAGATGCCATCAGGTCTCTCTTCCATTTCAAAACAGGTCTGCTTTGCACTGAATCCACATAAGGTATCTCTAACTCCTAGATTAGTGCAGAGGCACTGTAGTACTCTGGTTTCCATCACTTCTCCCAGGATACAGAGAGGAGCATTGGGAGACAGACAGACAAGATTGGTGAGGGAAGGTTTCCTACATGAAGGTGGAACCACTAAGTATATAGTAGGCTAGAGAGGTCCATCTGGACCTTGTGCTGCATATTCCATATGTAACCACAGCAGCATGCAAACTCAGCTATTCTGACAGACTGGCCCACTGCTAAACTGTGGGAGGATCCTAAAGAGTTGGAGTGTGTGATTATGTCACACACCCAGAACGTTATCGATTAAACTCATGGTGTCACTGTAATAGAAAACTGTTTGAGCAAGGGTTAAACCTTCTTAACAAACAGATTGTGCTCAGTCCTGAAAGTTGCTTCACATTTATACATCACATGCACAATGATGGCTTTTCTTCCCTTTTGAACCATTTTGTGAAGCTTAAACCGTGTGAACTCCAAATGTACTCATAAATTATGTCCCCATAAAGTGCAGCACACATCTGCATGATCTGTTGCCTATCTTTTATTGCAGTAGATCAATATTATTTTTGGCCAAGTCAAACACTGGATGCAATCAAATTGCTATTTCTTTGAGAGTGTATAGGCTTGCATTCTTTGGCCTTTTCAATCTGCCAGATTACTTATTTTGAAGGAAGACTACAGACTTGATGATGAATTTATTTAATAAGTTAATATATTTAATGTCAATGGGCTAGGTAATTTGTTCAGGTGTTTTAAAGTTTACTTCACCCTTTCCATGTGTTAACATATTTTCACTTTTTCAGTTTTTAATATTCTGTACAAGAGTCCAGGATTGTAATTCAGTCACTCAATCCACTCATGCAATCCACAGTCAGAAAAACGTATTTCCATTCCCATACTGCAATTTTTTTATTCCCTCTAGGAATTGACTATTTTAGGTGCTGTCTTTCAGTCTGATTGTAAATGGTGCAAAAGTAAATCAATTTTGAAGCATTAAACCTGAGACTGAGTGATCCATTAATATGGGTTCCAGCATGTTTCCTAGTTCAATGTTTGTTTTAATTATAGACCTTTTTTTACTTGTATTGCAAATCAACTGTTACATTCACTCCACCACATGTCCTGGTTTCCTCAGACTTATGTTCTTTTCCATTTGATGTTTACAGCAATAATTTTATAGTATATGCAAAATGAACAAAATAATGCAAGAACCCTAGTTAAGCATACGATACCGCAGCTGTTGCAATGTAATAATAATACATAATGCAACAATAATATAATATAATAATATTATATAATATTAGATAGTAATATAATAATAATACCGGATTAACGGTATCAGTTCATGACTACTTTTGTTTAACACTTTTATCCACTAGATGGTAGCAGAGCATAACCCATTTTTAAGGCCAACGCGGCAGCTAACACTAAGATCTTAGTGCCGTGGCAACGCTTACGAACTGAACTGAATTTTCGCTGTTGGTTTTAGTGCTAGCTTGAAAATCAAACATAGGAGCATAACAAACGACTAATAACCAGAATAGCTGGGCACTCCAGTTTATGGGCATCAACCATCCATCTCATTTATAGGTGTCACTATCAAGAAAAAAAAAAAACTTGACATAAGTGGTTCTTCCCTCGTAGACTATTTATATAAAACAAAATATGTTAATTATTGCTACGTTGACAGACACATTTATGTATATAAACTGAGTATAATTTGCAATATATGATACAATATGCACATAAAATTATATATTTGAATGTTGCAGAGTAGATCGTATGGAGCAGCATTATATTGACTAATATTAAACTATATTCCTAAGGTGTTTTATTTTACACCTCTAATGTGACATTTAAGTGCTGTTTTTTGGATATATTCCCTTCAAATCAGGCATAGTCAGCTGGTTGCCTTCCTATGTTTGTGTTACATGATATCATCTGCACCAGCTGTTTGGTTATGTCTATATTTATCAACAGCTGACTGACTTCACTGATTTGTCTATAATTCAGAGTAACCCAGATTTCAGCGAATGCATACTGTCTTGATGACCCATATTGCCGTGAGAACATATCATGTCCACTTGACATGGTGATTCAAGAATGACCTAACCTAATACAGACGGACTGATTTGAAGGCTAGGTGCTAGTTTTTGGATTGACCTGTGAACGTGATCTGTTGGAAGGGGTGGTCCGAGGAGGAGGAAGTCACTACGGGGGCACTGAATTTGCAGAACATGCAAACACTTTTTTCAAGATTCCATAAACTGTACTTACTGTCCTTCAGTCTCATATTCTGTTATCCAACCATTACACCGCTCTTACGGGCATGTCCCAAATGCCCAAATGTGGACCGAGTGAAAAGATGAACAGGCATGCAGCTCTTCATTACTTTAATACTCACACGTGCCTATGGTTATGGTGTGAGCAATGAATATATGCGTACAGAAAGGGTAGTTGAAAGAGGAAAATCACATTTTAATTTAATTAATAAATAAAAATTAATCACTTGAATTGGACCTCAACTAAAATATAGATTCACTTTATTATTTTCCACAAGTCCTGAGCAGTCAAACACAATAATTTTCAAGAGGCCGGGCCATATGGTTGTCTTCTTTGAATTGTCAAATTCACCTTATTTTTGAGGGTGGTATAAGAATGTGTGTTGTCCTCTCTCACTTTTAAGACCAACTGTAAGGCTATGTGACATTCATCTAAGTTAAATGCAGCCTCTTCATATTTCTGCTATGATACAAATGGCTAAGTTTTCAAATGCATGAGCGAGAGCTAAGAACTATTTTTCAAGAATTTTTCTAAGAACGGTTCAAATTACTTGGCCAAGTTGCCAAGTTGCAAGGTGGCCTAAAGGTTGTGTGTTTGTATAAATGTGATCATAATAAGATTATCATGGACAAATAACTAACAAAGATAAGACTGTTTGCATATGGTAAAGTATTTGAAATCGGATGAGGACGTTTCCCTCCCCTTTGTCTGCATTTCGTAGTTCTTGCCACAATATTTATGCTATTGACAGGTCCTTAGTTTAGGTCACAAATAAGTAATGAATCGATTTGGGGCAATTTTTCCAGTATCATTTAAAAAAGAATTCAGTCACATATTAAAAGCGGTCTAAGGTACCTTGGAATTTCTGTAATGTAAAAGAGAAAACTGGAATAGGCACGTTTATTGTCACAGAGCACCACACTGGACAGCGAGGGCGAAACCATCACAATATAGCCATGGGGAGTTTTGAACGGGACACATCGAACGGAAGGGCTTGAAAATAAAGCCTCCGTGTATCAGTTTAATGGTCAACTGTAATATAATTTGAAACTTATGGTATAATTATCATATAGTGGTCATTTTTCTATACAAATATGTTTAATTGTTGAGTCACGTTTGGAGTTCACCACGTATCATATTGGTACAGTCCAACCAAACTTCTTCCCAAATTGTATAAAGAGTAAGCGATGCCCATTAATTAAATAGAAGTAACGTGGCAGGAATTCGCAGTCTGAAATTCACGATGGAGCAAACCGAAGTGATGAAACCAGAAACACTAGACGATCTGATCAAAGTGTTGCACGAGATATTTTCAAGTGATCGCATTAACATTGAAGAGGTGCAGACTTTAATGGAATCCTATGAAAGTAAACCACATGAATGGATGAAGTACGCGAAATTCGACCAGTTCAGGTAATGATGATTATGGTAATGGTTATTGTTGTCTTCGTCGTTGTTGTTGCAGCTGCAGCTGCTGCTGCTGCTGCATAACTGTAAAGGGAACAAGGATGAAAGCAAGTATAATAAAAGACCCTAATTAGCAGATTTAGTTGGTAAGTGGAAATCCTCCAACCAGGCTTACCCTACTATTTGGGGAGTTAATAAGTGGTTGGGGGTGCCCTTTTTGAGAAGTATTCAATAACACGAGCCACTATTTTTCTTAAGAGAAAAACAACTAAACAACTGTCTGTTATCCAGAGTAATTTAAAACAAGCAATTTCTATATACTATTGCACAGTATTAAGAAGATGTGCCATATTATAGTTTTACCAGAGTAGAAAAGGGGCTTAATGACTCAGAAAGGACAATTAATAGGATCATTAATATAAACACGAACGTTTGCACACAGCAGCCTGAATTGAGTGCATATCACATGTTAGCACATGTTTTAGCGAGTAGTTGGAGATTGAGTTTAAACATGCATTGTGATATGAAAATTGATTTTGAATGGGACGCAATGAGGGCACAACTGTTAGCCTAAGGAATTGGTCTAAGTGTACTGGTCTAAATTTAGACCACATAGCTGCATGCAGCAGCTCGAGAGAGCTGAGCAGAGAGAGCAGCTCGAGAACCTTATTTTAGGTTTAGGTGGTATAATCGAGAGTTGTTTGTGATTCATTAATGATTAGTAAATATTTATTTATATAAATGAACAACTTAACAATATCTGTCGAAAGCAATCTTGAATTGGTTATTTCGGCAAATTCCAATCAGGTCAAAGGCTAACATCGATCATTCCATTTGTATTCTACCTTTTACAATAAATAGAGACTCAACGTTATTGAAGCCTACTATAACTTAATATGACTTTTTTGTGCAGTATAGTCTTTGCATTTTTCCACAGTTCATACTTTTTAGTGGTGGTCTGCTTTACTGTACAGGGTACTTGACTGAACATGGAATGTATTATGGGAAGGTAGCCTATTTCTAATGTGTTCGTTTTTATAACATGTGTAGGAATATTTCATTCAAAGAAAATTTAAATAATCTAAACCTGCTGGATCTGATGTGCATTTAATCACGGGATTTCACATTTCTGTGCGGAAAAACAGACGGCGGCACATGGGCGTTCAAGTCTGTCGTGAAATGTTTTGAGTGGATATTATTCTGGAGGCAGTGGAGGGTGGGGACAGGTTTACCAATCAGAATGCGAGTACAGACCCACACCCGCAGAGCTGGTTAAAATATGATCTGCCGTGGGACAGAAGTATTTTTTACTTGTTTGTAAGTAACAGCGGGAACTGGATGTTCAGATACATCACATGTGGGAGGAAGGTGTTGCAACGAATGGTCGTTTTGTCTCGTGTCATACAGTCTCCTGCGAACCAATGTGTTGGTAATAGTTGTCACGAATGGCCCGCTTTGCCGGTAGGATTTGTCATATGCGATGCTTATAGTCTTATACTTTATACATCAAATAAACAATATAACATACGAATTTACATTAAAAAAACAATCGAAAATAAAACAGAAATTAAAATCTAAAAGAGAAAATGAACAGCTTAACGTTACAGGCTGTGCATTACAACAGCTAGATGCACATAGCTTGAAACTAGGTCTTGAACACCTGCTCATACCAATAATCTAGATATAGATCAGTGACTTATACCCTACAGTTCACAGGCTATGTAAATCCGTATACCTGATCCCCTCAAAAGTTCTCAGTTGATTTACATGGTTGAATAAGGGTAAAGGTTAAATAAAGAATAAAAAAGGATTCCAACATTGTGCTCCTTGCAAACCTTCCCCTCCAGATGCTTGTAAAAATTACACCCAAGGCACAGACACCATGGCATAAGGTTAATATATAAACTGCAATTGTAATCTAGAAATCTGTTACCTTAGACTTTGCTGGGCACAATATAAAACAAAAAGGGTACAGGTCATTTCCAGTGAATTGTTATGTAAATGTTTATTCTGTTTAATTTGGGGCACAATGGCGCTGACACTTTGAAGGCTGTCTGTGTTGTTCTTGCACAGGGTGTTTGTGCCATGAGCCCTGCAGGGATTTCTGGAACCAAATAGGTTGCATAACACTTTCACATTTTTGCAAGCACAAGCTTGCCCTAATTATGAAAATATGGAAGAAAAGGAAGATCCCACCAATGACATGTTTAATTTTGCTGGACCATGTTACTTAATATCTATCATCTTTTTAGTGGAGGTCTGCTTCTCATATCTAATGCAAAATCTTTGTTGACAGCTTGCCAGCCCTTATAACCACCATAACAGCTAACATTATCTATAAAGTAGGAAAATCTATATTTATGTAAATGCCAATTTAATATAAGGTTAAACAAGGAATTTAGTGTGCTAATATTAACATAGTTAGCATTCTTCATCATTCAGTCATCACTTTTAACAGTGCTGTTTATAAATCCGTTACTTTTTATTGACTTACACAAGGAGATTCTCGTCTTTTCAACAAATAAATAGCACAAGTATTTTACCTATCAAGGTTTTGAAACTCAGGTAACTGTATTGTCTCCAGCCATACTCTTGGCTATACTTAAATGCATGTGTGACAACTAGCCCTGATTAAATTCTCATAAAGAAATTTTTAAATAATCCATGTTGATGCGAAAAGACAAGTTGTGTTTCATTACTATGAAATATTTGAGTTGAATTCAACTCTGACATGTTACTCTTTTAACCATTGGTGTATAGAAACACCTGGCATAAATGTAATTGCCTCAAATACTTGCCAAAATAAATGACATATTTCTAGTATCATAGTGTTTGCTTTTTAGTATATACCTACAAACTCAGTTCAATGTTTCTCTCAAAGACTTGCACCTGTATGTAGAGTGCATTTGAAGGCAAGCATGATGAACTGAAGAAAAACACCTTGCGTAATATCTGTGAGAGCATGGTGTCTGCTGTTTACCATGCCCTGACTGGCCATTTAAACTGATCTCATTGTGACCCGGTCCATTGCCATTGTTTGTGTTGGAGGTGTTTGTATGCAGGCTGATTTAAAGTGTACAATACATACTGTGGATAAGTTTTCAAACTCCCTAAGGTTTTTCTTTTTTTTTTTTTTTTGGAGAACCTATTTGATGTATCTCATTGAAGAACCCATAAGCTGCGCTTCACCTCTCATTCAAGCCCATAGTCCCTTGGCCTGGTGCCAGAGCTTGTTATGTGAGCGTAATCTTGTTTTTACTGTAAATCTCCACCCATAGTCATTCCACTCCCAGTGTTGATCCCCACTTTCTCTAAAACACGAGGGGAAAAATCTGAATGGTAGGTGAGAGTTCAGCCTATTGTACATTCTGTTTTTCTTGTCTCATACAGATACACCAGGAACCTCGTGGATGAAGGGAATGGGAAGTTCAACCTTATGATTCTCTGTTGGGGTGAAGGCCATGGCAGGTGGGATATCACTGATAACACTTTGGCCATGCAACGTGCAGCTGGGAGATGAGGTTCCACTCCGTTTAGAGCATGCTACCTAATGTCTCCTTCTGCCCGTTCATTTTCAGGTTGATCACAACACTCAGAAGTGCAGTGTTTAGCTCTGTCTAAAACACAGCCCATAAAAACAAACCCGCGGAGAGGGATTCCTTTTTATAAGGTCGCAGGTGCCGTGTCCTTCTCTGGATTCAGAGTATCTCTCCGCAAATACAAAGAGCTTCTTTGTGAGACGAGTGTGCTTTCTCTCTAATCTTGCAGAGAAACACTTTGAATTCAGAGAAGCACATCCATCGTATTGAGAAGCAGTGGACTGATGTAAAAAAAAAATTGAATCTTCCCCACTGTCACAATACAAACACTTCTGCACCATAAATACTCTGTGCTTTCTGCAGTGATATAACTGCTACATTATTAAGAAACCCAGGTTAGGGAGATGGGGAGCGCCCTGATAAGATCTGCTGACAGCTGAGCAGTGCGCACAAATCATTCAAGGCCAGACAAGGTATATCAAGGAAAAAATGCGATAAGCATTTCTGAATTATTGCCAAGATAATATAGTGGAGGTGACCTTAAAACAACACATACCAGGGGACTAAAAATCTAATTAGAAATGATAAAAAAGTCAACTAAGATTTAGAATGTTAGACTGGAATTATATACTGTCAAGCCTACTTACATTTACATGAATGATGTTTTGTGAAACAGCCACAGCTTAAGGACACTTAGAGGTTCTAAGGGGTATCTAGGAGTTTATATCACAGAGATGTACATTTGCATGATAGAGCGACTTTACTAGCAGGTGGCCAAAGGGCCAACGGTGTTTGACAAGCGCAGGAATGCCACTCTCGGCCAGCTCTAAGTCTGCGTGTGTTCTTCCCCACTTGCAGCAGTATCCATGACCACACAGACTCTCACTGCTTCATGAAGTTGCTCCAAGGCCAGCTGAAAGAGACGCTGTACGAGTGGCCAGACCGCAAATCACACGGCGAGATGAAGCAGAAATCCCAAAGGATCCTGCAGGAGAACCAGTGCGCCTACATCAACGGTGAGTACCTGAGGGGTCCGACAGGCCCTCGGAGGTCACACCACCAGGGCATGTGACCAGCCGAAAAGCAGCCATTGCGCCACCGGGCCTTGCTCCAGATTGCGCCTCAGGAGACCTGCTGACACAGACCGGCCTCCCGGTTATGTGGACATGGCAGGTTCCAATGCACGTGCTCTGTCTGTCTGTGTGCCTCAGATTCCATCGGCCTGCATCGGGTGGAGAACGTCAGCCACACGGAATGCGCCGCCAGCCTGCACCTGTACAGCCCCCCCTTCCAGCACTGCCAGACCTTCGACCAGCGGACGGGGCACAAGAACACCGTCAAGATGACGTTCTGGAGCAAATACGGAGAAAGGACTCCATTTGTAAGGATTACAAGAATTTACTTAACGCTTATTAATTATTAGCCACCTTAACTCCTCCCACCCTTCCCCGCCCTGACCTCATTTACTACCATTGCTGTTAGGCAAAGCTGACCTACAGTACACTCTTGCACTCCTGCACCTAAGGTTGAGAACCTTAAAGATTGTAGTCTGTATAGCCAGTGCACTTTTTTGTGGGGACTGCCTTAAATGTTCAGTTTGATTGAAAGCAGAGTATTAATAAGCAATTAATGTCAATATTAACCTATTATGGTTTCACATAATTTATACTGAGACGTGTCATTGAAAAGAGAAGAGAGGAGAGAAACAGGGAAACAACACCCAGGTGTGTTCTGTTTCTGTTGAAACATGCTGGATGCTCTTAAAGAAGATTCCAGCTGTGTTTGCCACCTGTTGCTCTGTCTTGTTTTTCTGGTGAGACGTGCACTGCTGACTTTTGTCTATGGAGTAAGCGTTCGTCAAATATTACAGGCTTTCTCACTCCGTATTATGTAGTGATACGTCTCGCAAGTAATTTCTGAGTAACCTACTGAATTCCTGAAAAGTACTTTTGATGAATGGACCTGGAGTGACTGAAGTGTTCTTTGAGACATTTATCAGTTGAATGGCATGGGGTTTGAAAGTACACTTCGCGGGCCATTAATTAATTGATATGGGCCAAATGACCTCAGCTCTAGGCTGAGCTGTAAAATGTTCAAACGCAGCGCCACTTGTGTTCATGCTGTAAGTTTCTCTCCACAGCACGTCACCCAAATCAAAGGTCATCTGTGGTGATTAATTCATAATCGCTGTGTTTGTTGTGTTGTGTGTCCATGCCAGAATTTTATTTTGTGGTGGGCCCGTGAGTTATCTGAGGGAAGTTCAGAAATCAAAGCAATGTCACATAGAAGCCAAACCATGTTGGACAGTCTTGCAGAAGGGCAAAAGTGGTGACAGTGGGTCAGTGTGGAAGACAACATTCATTCTAATGGAATGTGACTGTGTTTTTGTAAACCGGCCCCCTGCCCGCTTGATCATCGCCAATTGGTCTGGAAGGCATGAAAACAATCTGTCTCCACAGCACTGGCAGAATGTGTTTTGAGATACTTTCCATTCATGAAGACCAAGTACAAACTTTCAACAAAATAGACTCACAACACAGCATTTTATAGGCAAACTGTACAAATTTTTGCTTGAAATAGCATATATTGGTGCAAGTACATAAAAGTGTTCATCATTATCTGAACCTTCCTTTAGAATTCTGGAATCGGGTGTGATTTTTAAAGCATGGTCAGATAATATTGTTCACTTGATCATTAAAGAATGAGTAGCAGTGAGAAATCATGAAGGTCTACTGTCAATTGCACAGGGATGAAATATTACTTAAACAGCAAATGGAATTTTACGAGGAAAAGTCAGATATTGTTTCAGATACAGTAATGGAAATTCTGGATATAGCAAGGATAGCATTGTGGTGTGCTGTGTATAAAAGGATTCTGAAAAAAAACTGAAAGCACATCAGTTTTTAGCAAAATTTTAGGTGTTGCATAACACTGAAAAGATCACGTGAAAATCTAATCAAAAAAATTTTATATGAAATGCTGTATGATTCATATTTCTGCACATTATTTATTAGGAAATATGCGTTATGTCACAAAATTTGCAAGTCATCACAAACATGTATTTTCTCATTAGACTGTACACTCAAGACTGTTTTTATGCATGCCTGAAGTTGAGTAATAGATGGGAGTAACTCCTTGTAAGGGGTGGCAGTTCAGTAATAGAACCTACACACATTTTCTTTTCTAAATCCTTCAGTGTGGATACATTTATAGACAATTGATTTGCGGCAATATCAATATGCTGAGGGGTGTGCAGTATAAAATCCATTGCCCTGTTTGCCTTTTTCCTCCTGCATTAAACACTATTTGTTGGAATCGGGGGACCTCCTTGTGACTTCAAGAGTCTAGCAAATTTTTTTTTATCTGAGGAAATTTCCATGCTCTACCCAGGGAGAGAATTCCAGGAATCTGTCTCCACAAGAAAGCAGACGTGTAACTGTAACACGGCCTGTTCTGTGAGACCTAATTTATTTAGCATGTGCCAGCCTGCATTACACGTTGTCAACCGGTGCAGACCGGAGGTATTTGTAGGAGTTCGCTTCTGCTTTGGTAAATGAAACAGACTTATCTGAAGGCTCAGAGTTGCTTAAGCTTACCTTGAGCAAACTACTGTCTGGCCCCGAGAATGTTACAACACCAGGGCTTTGATAAGATTAGACAATATGCACATTCACTTGACTACCTTGTGCTTACCTCACCACTATTCGCTCCCACCTTTCCCTGTATTGTGCTTTTTTGTGTGAAGATTTCATGTTTCTTAAAGGGCACAAATAATGATTCTCTGAAAAGAATTAACCTAGGGGAAGTATTTGGTTGGACATCAGGTGTTCATCCTGCATCATTGTAAGGGATTTCCACTTAGTGGACGTTTGGTATGCCCACCCAAACACTTTGCCTGGGTTGAGACAAAGTTCTTTTTCACATGCTTCCTGTATTTTGAAAGAGAGGTGAAAATGAATGCTGTATCAGACTAGAAATATTTGTAGAATGTTAATAATAAGCTCAACTAATGATATTTTTAAACAGTTACTTGAGGCTTATGGTATGCATGGTTAAATGGTTCGTTAAAATTTTTAGCGCAGAAATATAGTCTCATTTGTCCATTCCACCTTGTCCTCCATTCCACCTAGTAAGTTGTCATGTCATGCTCATGGCTCCATGTTGTCTTTTGTAGGAAACTACAGTTTCACAGGAAAATAACTGAGGGATGGATCTCAGCACCAACTGGATACACTAATATGGAAATTCGAGCGAAATGGAACCGCGAAGAAAAATATTGTCAACTAAAACAAAAAACAACACTTTGACAAATTGAAAAGGACAGTTCAAAAGGATGCGTCAGTAATTAGTGCAGCTTTATCACAGCCCAATGTAAGCTTGGCAAATGCTGATGAATGCAGGATGAAAGCGTGAATGGCGGTATTAGGTTCAGCGGTGGAATGAATCTGCTCTTTGTTTGGTAGGCCGGAGGAAAACCCCTTGCCAATAACAGCATTCCTTTGTGTCTGTGACCTGTGTAATCACACTTTTGTACTGTTACGGGGGATAAAAGTGTTTGGTGGAAGTGTGTAATGTTTCACTGGAAACGGGATGGGCATCTGGTCACAGCCATGCACTCTGACAGTACGTAAAAACAATTATCCGAAGGCCCTCTGTGATCAATATTGTCCTTTCATACACAATTGAGCACTTTTCCTTTGAAAATGTATTGATTTTGTTTTTAAAGCATAAATTGTTTTAACATTTGTCTAAATTGTATAGACATGGCATTTCTTGTATGAATGGCAATTTAAAATGGTAATGTTAAAGCTTTTTAGATGTACTATTTTAAAATGCTATACTGGTAATTTATATTTACGACAGATCATTTTAGGGGGGTGGGGGGTGGTGGCTGTAAAGCTCTGTTAATTGGTCTTTGTTACTTGAGTGCCACGCCCAGATTTTTTGTTCAGTATCTGTAGAGATGAAGTACAGATTCATTATTACTGCCTCTGGATAGTTAGGAATATTAGGTTAAAATAAAGATTACATATCTTGAATGGGTTGTCCAGTAGAACGAGGCACTCATTCCATTTCTCAGGATTTTTGCTAGTATTTTAATTGTAGAAATATTTTCGATGCATGGAAAAGTGCACGAGAAGAAAGAGCAATCCCAGTTTCCATGTATATCATGGCAGACATTGTGATCATGAAATTCCCAGGTTTGTAGACCATTAAACATCGCCTCTGTCAAATGATGCTGTACTTCTGGTTTATTTTAAAATTGACATGGTCTGCTCTATAACCAGAGCAGGAAACACGTGAAACAAGCAGGAAACCACTGACCACACCAGTTGCATGCTGATTTGCCTGCATACAAATGGTGCTTTCTTTGAACATGTTTCATGGGAAACTCTTAGGTAGAGCATTCTAATGTGCATTGCCCAGTATTTTGTTGTTATCATTATATATCGCTACAGTAATAGTCAGTTCTGCAGATTCTCACACATTCATTGTTGCATTCAGACGCCAAAGAAACAGAGACACCCTTGCACAAGATGGTTAGACAATACGCCGCGTAGGAAATGGCACCAAACAACTGCGACTTTTTGTAACGAGACATTGTGATGTTCAAAGGATTCTACTACGTTCTTTCAGGTTTCTTAAAATCTCTCATACTAACTACGATTAACTTTTTCCTTAATCCTGTATATATTTTCTTCATAATTAACTTGTTACTTGATTCTGTATGTGTTCTCTTTATGTGTTAAACAGGCATCAAACAGATACTGCCTCACTTTGATAATTAATGCCCACCATGTTCTCTCTTCCTGAATACAGTATTTGTAAACATGTGCATATGTGTGTTGACATGTGTTCTTTGTCTTCTCTTTCAACCATTGTGTAATTTACAAAAGACAGCACACATTCTTCCTGTTCACATAGTAGGCAGCACTCATTGTCTAGCAATTTACAGTCTTGACAAGAAGTCTTTGCAAGGGGCAGGAAAGAGGAACAGTGCCCACGTCACCACTGGCAAAGCGCAAACACTGTAAATACCCAGTCCTAATTACAGGCAGTGTCACAGAATAGCTGGACTCCTAACAGGAAAAGTAATTAAACCAAGCACACTTCACAAAACTGCAGAAGCCATAAGAGGACAAATGGGTGGTTGTATGAGATTACCAAGCAATATAAAACCCTTCTTTACAGAAAGACGATTTTTACTCACAAAGCAATGGGTCATTTAAAAGAATCTCCTTCCCCTTAGCCATGTACATATTCATACATCAGGGTCTCAGTTCCTTACAGATTTTCTGTTAGAAGCTTTATGATTAACATTACAGACATTTTAAAATTATTCTTTTGTTGCTGAAACAATGAATGTCATTACAATACAACACATAGTTCATTTGTACTGAACTGGACACTTACCGACTGTCACCTTAAAAAATACATTCAAAATAAGAGGAAAAAGAGAAAAACTGAAATAATCATAGCCTACCAACTAATGTTAAATGACTGATTAATGGCTGGATATGGATATGGCAACTTATTGAGCTGTCTAACTAAATTCCAGCTGCTAGCTACTTTAGTCAGAATCATATATTACCCACTAGCAAGGTTAGTTACCCTGTGATGAAACACTGCCATCTTGTAAATATTAATATGAATATTGCTCCTGAAAGAAACGTACAACATTAAAGGCTGTTTTTCTGTTGTCAATCTGTTTTGTTGAATGTTTGCCATGTTCTCCTTTTCTGCAAAACTGCTGTGAAATCAGGCACTTCTGATAATTGAACAATGGTTTTTAGTAACTAGCAAACAGTAGATTTGTCCCAATTCCAACAACTAGATTTGTGATCACTGTTAGACATCATTACTTTCTCAGGCAACATTAAGCATGGATAATTGAAGTTGCTGTTCCAAGGCCCTGTGTTTACTGTGGTAAATGAAAGTCAGATGTATTTCAGCAGTTAAGTGACAAAAACACAGTTGTGCAAATACAAAATCATGTTTACTTTCCTAAACCTTCAGTATTAGTACTCTTCATCAGTAAATGATGGCATGTCCTCCCCATATTGTTAGGTAATTCTTTGTCTTCCTATTCTTCAACAGACATTGGCTGCAGACACTATAAATAGGTGAATATAACTAAATTTTAAAACTCTTCATGACGTCAGGGTCAATAGCTAGCTACCTAGTTCCAGGTACAGTACTTTCTGTTGTGATGTGCCATGAGTATGCACAGGGCTGGAACATTAATTGACCAGTTAGCAATCAGGACTAGATACATCATATCAACTCATAGGGCAACTGGCAAGGAACTGCTTATTTAGTAGAAAGTTATTCTTTTAAAATTGTTTTTGATATATACCAGAAAGTGCTACCTTGAAATAAGGAGGTATGGTATGGTGGCAAGATGATGAACAAGCATAAAAACAATCAATAATATTCATATTCTGCCACAAATGTTCTGGTGAGAGTAACTGTCTTTGCTAGATAAAAAGGTGAGCTGGAATATTGAGAATCAGTAATCTGATGTTGCAGGAGAATGCCCCTCAATCAGTGCACTGTGGACCTGACTCACCAGTTTTATAGGTGCAGTGCCATTTCTGTGCCCTGCCCTGTGCCCCTGTATGTGACTTGAACTGGAACTTGAACTTCTGCATCAAGAAACACAAATTAAAGAACACATTTCAAAGCTCGACATATGCAGATAACAATGCTGAGGCTGAGGCTGAGTCAAGAAAGTGCTTTTCTAAATTTAACCTAAGTGGTAAAAAGCATAAAAAAAAAAAATCAGAACACAGAGTTCTGTTAAATGTTCCAGCAGATGGACAGGAGCCAATGTTACGTAACTTCCAGAGCTATCAGGACTGCATGCCATTGATCACGTTCACATCAGTTTTTTATTGGTGGGCAATATTAACATTGCACCACCCAATGTGATATTTATTCAAGGGACTTCAGGATAATCAGTGACTTGATTTTGGCATTGTTTTTCACTGAAAATGCTACTGCTCTAAAATCAAGTTTTCTAATTGTAGGATTATACTGTTATGATTATATGTAAGAGTATACTGTTGCTGCACCATTGGAGCAAATCAGAACTTTCTGGATATACTTCTGCTCCAATAGTCTTTCATCGGGACATCTCTGTTCAAATGAAGTGTCGCGATAGGAGTTGTTTTATTGTAAAATAATGCCCCACACACATGCAAGAAAACTTAAAATGTGGAAAATAAGCAACATTCATGCAGGGATTGTCTCCTTTGTGTCTTCTTATTCTGGTTTCCCAGGATCCTTGGCACAGATTATTCACAGCGGTGTCTTCAGTGCCTTGTGCTGGAATGTTCCTGTCAACTTCTGTAATTTCCAAGAAAACAGAGGGATGGCTATTTTTTTAAAAGCATGCTGCCTGAGACACAACTCTGACACACGTCATTGGTTGGCCAGACACAGATGGCTGAAGATTAACAAAAGCTATCTTCATCCACAGTCACGCACTGTATGCAGCCCTTTTTATCATATCAATGCAAAGACACAACTTGCAAGAGTATAATGATACTTATGTACCATTGCATTTCAGTTGCTCTACAGGGTGCAGACAGTGGACATTGTTCATTTCTTCCACTGAAAAAAAAATGCATACTTCAGTCTCAGGATGTCTGACCATCCCTGTTTCCCTTTTAGGATAATTCATAGTAACACTGAAACCTGATCACTGAAATTGTTTTTTTTTAGTTCATTGGTACATGTGTACCAAATACAAAATATTTTCATTGGAAAATGTACTGTAATGTGACAGTGGCATTATACTATGTGCAAGGTATTTAACCGCAAAGGCCATAAAGATCAAATGTATTGGCAGTGAATAACGTATTGGCACTGAGCAGCTTTAAACCAGGCAGAGTACTCTGTGTTCTTTCCCCTCTGCGTTATGTCTGAATACCCATATGGAAGATTTTAAATGCACATAAAACATAATTACAATGTTGATCTTTCCAACTGTTTTTCTCTTTGGTGCTAGCAGGATCGTTGGAGATGACAATGTGGATATATGTGGTTTTATTGTTATACATGACCGCACTCAGCAATTTCATATGTGGGAATATGGGATTTTCTTAGTGTAAGGGTACAAAGCATTGCCACAAACACAAAAAATGTCATAACCAAACCAGAACCATTGCACAATATTGTGAAATAGTTTTGTTACATAATTTGTTACTTTGGCCAAACTAATGGCAAAATTAATGATCAGACATTCTGTCAACAGCGACAACTTCACATGGGTACAAAAGTGTTTGTAATCTACCTCTCAGTACAGATAATGGATGAAGATAGGGCTTCCATTTAGCCCCATCTCTACTTAAGTGTTGTATTCCCTGCACATTTTATGGTTATTTGGTTTATGTACAGTAAGTCTGGATGTTGTGCAGCCCAGTGTACTCATGCAGTTCTTATCAGATGGAATTGGTACCAATCTAAAAAAGCAGATTACAGGATATAATAAACCAAAATTCCCCTTTTAAAGACAAAGTCATCATTCTGACATAATCTTAGACATGAGACCATCCATCTGAGCCAGTCCCTTTGAAGTAAATTTAGCTGATGTGGCCCAAGACTTAGATTCAATACGCACTGGCCTACTGGTACTTGGATTTTAAGCCTGTATCTCCAGTGACAGTGCTTTAAATAGTGCGTGTATTCATGGCAGCGTAGCATAGTGGTTAAGGAGCAGGATTTGTAACTGAAAGGTTGCCGTTTTGATTCCCCATGGGGGTACTGCTGCTGTACCCTGGGGCAAGGTACTTAACCTATAATTGCCTCAGTAAATATCCAGCTGTAAAAATGGATAACATTGTTAAAAAACTGTAATTGATGTAAGTTGCTCTGGATAAGAGTGTCTGCTAAATGGCAATAATGTAATGTAAAGCCAGCAGCCATATATATTTTTTCAAATTGATTAAGTCTGGGATGGTAACCACTGCTGGGTGGCAGGAGATATAAGCTTCACAAACCAAACTGCAACTCGACAACGCAGATCTACCTCAAGAGTAAAATTACTTTCTATTTGCAGTACACCTTGCAGCCACATGAGGCAATATACTGCAGTGTATCATATGCGTTGCATTAACATGTGGGCAACCTGAACTTCACCATGCTTTGCGTGCATTTTAGCTGACATAAAATCCAGATGTATTAAGTAACTGCATGAAGCCATTGTGAATAACAGCTGTGATTAGTAAATGGCTTCCTGTCTTTCTCAATTTTAAAACTGAGTTCAACAGAGATACAACAGCTATACTTATTTAGAAACTTGTCCTGACGAAGCTGATGACAATTATCCAGCACTTATTGAGAAACGTGTTCTTATAATAGCCTACTCATTATAATAATAATAGGCCTGCTGCAATCATTGAAACAATGTATCTATTGTGATAATAGTGATGATAATGTTGTATTAAACGAGATATTCAAATGAGACATTTGAGCTCTAATCACATGTTCAGTGCCTTTTTGTTTACTTTGATTGTTATTTGGGTCGCAAATAACAATGATTTAAAAAATGTAGGACGCCTGAAAAAAGTTCGAAAACCACTGGTCTGGTGGTTCCATTTGGGCCTCTGAAGGCATTCAGTCCAATCTAGAAAAAAGTTCAATTGTACGCCAACTATTCTGCATAAGACTACCCTTGTGTAAGAAGGAAATGACATTACAAGTGTCAAAGGTTAACTTGCGCTGAGCCTTCAGGCTGGTTCAGGGGTGCAAAGCTTTATTCTCACACTCCAGAGGAGAGTCAACACATACACAAGCATAGTATCTGACAACTCTGCGCTGTGCAGAGGGCAGACAGAATACATAGAGCACTCGCTTACATTGAAACTGGTGCACCGCGCTCTTATTGTACTTATACTTCCTCTTATTAGTTTCTGCACAAAAGGCCAGAGACATGACCTAATCAAGTCTGGATTGAATACTTGTATGCCAGTTAAACAAATGTCATCCTGTGCAGGGGAGACAACCTGCAGTTTCAGCTTTTCACACTTCTTCTTACATAATGACTAGCAGTGTAGCATAGTGGTTAAGGAGCAGGACTTGTAACTGGAAGGTTGCTGCTTCAATTCCCCATGTGGGAACTGCTGCTGTGCCCTTGGGCAAGGTACTTAACCCACAACTGCCTCAGTAAAAATATCAAGTAGTATAATAGATAACATTGTAAAGTGTCTACCAAATTCCAATAATGTAATGTAAAATTTAATGTAATACAACACATACACCATGGCCCAGCATCTTCCACTGATGTTTGCAGTTTACACAGTTCAGTCAAAGGTCACCCTTTTACAATATTTGTTCATTCTAAGGTCACCCCCTAACACTTCTGCTATTCAAAATATCAGTTTATTCTTAGGTCACCCTCTGCTAGTTAAAATACCAGTTCATCCTTCGGTCACCCTCTTGCAATGTCCTTTCATATCATTTTATTTCCACAACAAGCTCTTATTATCAATTAATTTGACATATATGTCAAACTGAAGATATTAACAGGGGGTTGCAATTTCATCAAGGCTTGATAAAGCACTGTCACTGTTTTAAGGTAGGATGAGGCTAATAAAAGGAATGTTATTATATGGCAAGTGGAACACAGTTGCATAAGATCAGAATGGAATATTTGAAGACAGCAAGCTAAGTATAAATTTGGTATCTTTCAGCCCTTTTCAATTGTATCTTTAATATTTTTAACAAGCATGGAGTAGCAGGTTAATAGTGATTATTCCATGAGTAAATAAAGCATGTTTAATTACCCTAATTACATTGAGGGCATGTATCAGTGATGTATCAGATTCACAGTCAGAGGGTACGCTAACTTCTAACTCCAGTGGTGATGGGCCATGAATTTAAGCAGAATGTCTACTTACAATTTACATACATACTACAGTTTTATCCCCAGTTTAGCTCCTTCCAGGTTTGCTATGAGTGTGATTTTTTTTCATTTCATTTCCTCATCAGTGTTGGTTTCCACAGGTGTGCAGAACTGCCAACAGACCATGAAGAAATTCCAATAATGTAAAGTGCACAACAAAAAACAAGAATTTTCAGTTAACTGGTCAAGTTTACTTCAAAGGCTCACTTCAGAAGTATCACATGTATATTCTTATTGGTCCAGCTGTGAATGATGTAGGTACTTCCTGGCCTTTTCAACTCATCCTGGATTAGAATTTAAATTTTATTGTAACTACTCTCATTTCAGATTTGGGATTGGCGATTTTAGATGTGCCATCAAGCATAGAAACTAACCAGAGTTTGTACGGGACCCCCTCTCTTCAGAGGTGGTCCTGTCACATCCCAGCACAAAATTGCTATCCAGAACTTTCTCCGCCGCTGTCCCCCGATGGTGGAATGACCTTACACACTTCATCCATTCTGCCGAGTCCCTCTCTGTCTTCAAGAAACATCTGAAGACACAGCTCTTCTGCTCTCACCTGAGCACCTGAAATACTATCCCCTAAAGGAATCCTTCATGTCTCAAGCTAATGGTTTAACGCACTCGTTAGCTCTACCAGCTAGCTTGTACCTTGTCTGGCCAACCATTGAAACCGCAGCGCTTCTATTATTGTTGACTCCTTATGGCTTTTTTCTTGTGTTGTACTCTACCTCACTTGTAAGTCGCTTTGGTTAAAAGTGTCTGCAAAATGAATAAATGTAAATGTAAATGTAGAGACGCAGCAAAGAGCCAAAGGAGCCATGGAATAAGAGGGATGCAATGCAAGAGACACAAGAACCGAGCTGAGAATAGAGACGAAAGAGGAGGGACCCTCTAAGCAATGGGAAGACCATGAAGGTTTTTTAATTCTTTCGTGAGCAGTTACCATCACAAACAATTGGCACGAAACGCGGAAGGCGGGTGCAACGCAGAATCGAAAACATCTGTTCGGTCCAAAAGAACAGATTGTTCCAGGTTACCCAAACCACTTAACAGCCTACATATGGCTGCCATCCATCATGTTACATCACCCTAAACAGAAAGCCCACAGGATGAAAAACAAGGCAAACCCATACGCAGATTTATGTGGCTGCATGAATGTGGTCACTTCTGTCCACACCAGATCATTCCCTTACCTTTGTAAGGAGACTTCTGCTTGGATTTTACAGTAAAGGTAAAGCTCGGGCATAGACAACATTAAGGATCTCAAGTTCTCTGATACCAATGAAAACTTTCCTTACCATTGGACTCTCCTCATAATCAGCCAATAGCCACAACTTTTTACTGTAACTAACAACAAGTTGAAGAAAACAGAACTCTGGTTAGTTTCTACGCTTGATGGCACATCTAAAATCAGATTGCCAATCCTGAATCTTAACTGCAAGTAGTTACAATAAAATTTAAATTCTAATCCAGGATGAGTTGCAAAGGCCAGAATGTGCCTATACCATTAACAGCTGGACCAATAAGAATATGCATACAATATTATTTCAGCCAACTGAAGATCTCAGAAACACTTGTCAATTTAGTTATGCATTAAAGCTAGCTAGATAACTAGGTACCCAGCAGCTCTAAAAAACTAAAAATATATTAGTAGGCCTAATATAGCAAAAAAAAAAAAAAAAGTCTCAACTGCTGGCAAAAATGAATGTCTTCGCCACTTGGATACTAAAAGATTTCCTTTTCATAGAGACTATGAAGATGTCATATGACTAAACATCCCAACTGACAAACAATGCTGCCATGATTCCATTTTCCCATACTACAATATGCAGGGTATAATTCTAATCCATACACTCCAGCCTGTACAGTACAAAAAGTCATGATGTCTTTATAAAATATTCTTAGTGTACAGAAAGCAACTTACTAATACGCTAAAAAAGACTCAAAGTGAAACCAAGTTACATTCAGCAATGACTCGCATTACCTCACTCACAAAGTAATGGCCCACATTACCACATTCACAAAGTGAATGAGCAGGATTCTCCAACGTTACTCAATGTTTCTCAGTTCTTTTGTGTGTAACTTATGTAAGGTTTTTCCACTCACTGTCTGAACAAAATGTGTTTTTTCAAACCTTGCTTCATCCAAGTTGTTAGAGTTTGAGAACCTGATATTTATGCATCTAAATTTGTGGTTATACATTTATACACTTATTGTGAGACATAACAACAGAAATCATGTAATTTCTGTTTGCTAGCTCATAAGATAGCTGACTAAGGCATGTCAGTCAATCTTCCAAAAAACAGTAGCCAGAAAAAAAGCAATATCGTATTTGACCTGTTGTAATCATTAGCAGACAATGAGTACTTTAACTTATTCCCTGAGTTAATACACAGAAGCCCCAGAGTTTCAGTTGCAGAACTGATAAAACACCGGCAATTTACATTTTCAAATGTATCAGGCCTTTAAAATGTACTCTACATGTGGAAGCAAATGATTCCATTGGAAAGACATATTTCATAATGCTTGATTTTACACTGTTCATTTTTTTTTTTTTACCATTGGTTAAATCATTACTGGCAGCATGGACCCATCCCAAACACAGCACTAACGGCACGAAGACGCATTTCACATGCAGAATACCCATTCATTCTACATGGGAGGCAAGCAAATACATCAAACAAAACAGACAACCTCAGGACAGACATGATCACCGAACAGTGTAAAGAAAGCAAATTAATTTAAAATAAATATGAAAGGGTGCATTTCACTGCAGAATGTATGTGAAGCTGATGATTCATTTCAGTAACTACACTTTGTTATATTGTATTTTCTGGAGGTTTCCTTGCCTCCAGTGCAATCGTGACAGATCAGCGGAAATATTCACTACACAGTCTTATGAAGGTAAATATGTTGCAAAATGCAAGAGTTGTAGTTGTACTGGAAAATGGACTCAGGTAAAAGAATAAATAAATAAATAAATAAATAAATAAATGTGAGTAAATGTTGGATTACAAGTTTGCAGCTGTCATTGTATTTATGTAAATATCAATCTACACATTTGTGAATTTCAACGTACAAGTTCACTTTTTTTTTCTGCAAGTGAAAATTTAAACATACGAGTTAAGATTTTTGTTTTACAAGTTCTCACATCGTATTCTACAAGTTCTCAAAATCAAGTCTACAGGCTCTTGCATTTTGCAACATATTTACCTTCATACCAATCTTCTGCCCAAGTTCAAATTCCAGGCAGAAGGTGACTAATATTAAAGCAGAAGTTTTACTCAAAGTGTAAAGGGTCACCAGCTGGCCCTTGTGGTGTTTACTGCAATAACACAAGGGCCGACGGAGATCTGAAGGGTGCCTGCAGCCATCCAGCCTGAGCCTTGTCTTCAGACATAGTTAGATGGTTCAAAGTCCAATTCATCAACTCAGGGGCGAGACAGGGCTACTATCACACTGATGAACTCTCAATAAGTGAGTTGTATCAAACAAGCATGACAGGGATGATGATAACTGTCATGATGAATATTCAAATAATTAAATAACAAGAAATAACATTATAGCACCTCCAAAAAAAAACAAAAACAAATGCAATGTACAAATGTACAAATAAATTTAAAAAAATGAAAATGACACGAGTGCAGGCCAGAACACACATTAAAATGTTGTACCTTTCCCTTTAAATATCAAACAATAGGGCAAAAGCTGTAAATGTAATGTTTATGAAAGCTGTAATCTGTAATCAATGACAGCCATATTGTTTATGCAGTAACTTCAGTGGAATGAATTTGATAGACATCAGTACAAAGATCTTGTATGCGCACTGTACCATCTTTCTTGGGAATCACACGCACAGTTCATGAGAAGAGGTGGCACGAGTCTTTTCTGTAACAGCAAATGTCCTTAATCCTATAATAATAGTCAGCCGTATTAGTAAAACTTGTGCCCGAAGATTTGAAAGTGCCGTTAAGGATAGAGTATGCTAGCCAATGCAGCCTTTACGAACTACACTACTAACTTCCTATGACCATGTGCAAGCATTGTGCATTCTTTAGCATCAGATACACATTTACTTGCATTTCCTTCTCACAAAAAGTCAAACCAGTTGCATTCAGTCAAAATACAGACGATCGGGGTAGAATCCTGGAGTTTAAGTTTCATTGTTGAACCTGAAACAGGCAGTGGAAAGATGGATCCTCAAAAGGACTTTATGTGTGTCCTTCAATTTTCTCAAACACATTTCCTATTCACTTTGTCGCATCTGAGATAGTATTTCTCAGGGCTTTTAGTTCTTACATTTTTATACGCATGGAACACTGGGGACAAAGAATCACTCAGAGCCCAAATATGAGACTGCATTACTTCTCCCTCAAACACTTCACGCTGTCCAGCCTTGAGCCAAGTATTCCCGGAGTGTAACAGGAGCGTAGAAACACATGCCACCCTTAATGTTCTAGAATTTACACTGAAAGCGGCCATCCCTTCCTTCCCAAACTTAGTTCCTAAGAGGAGACCAGTTATAAAAGCAGAAGTTCAAATGGTCACCGGTTGTCCTACAGCTGCTAGAAGTGACACAAGTTCCTGAGGGGCATTACACTGCTGAGATCTTAATAAAATACCCTGATAAAGCAAGCTTGATGATGATGAAGATTACTGTCTTGATAACGATGCAAATAATTATGTGACAAGAAATAAAATCATGGCAGCTATAATCACAAAATTAACTGCAAGCAATTATTAAACAAGAGCCAAGCAAAGGAGCAGACTCCAACTTTGCTACTATAAAACATAAAATAGGACATAAAAATTACAGGAGTCCAGCCCTCAACATATAATAAAAGGTTGCAACTTTTCACTGTGTATCATGAAATAAATCAAATTAAAAAAATCTGTAATCTGATTAGGGACAGCCATATCGTTTATGCAGTGATTTCAGATGGAGACATTTGATAGAGATCAGCACAAAGGTTTTGCATGCCATCACGTCTGTGAGTCACAACCCTGGTTCAAGTTACGAGGTTCCAAGAGGTTCCATCTCCACGTTCCATCAGAAATGTCTTATTCCACAGTGCATGATCATGTGTCTTAAAATAATTTTGGGGAAACTACACACTGTGCATTTAAGTAATTTTGTGAAATTAATTTGCAGTAAAATTAGTCTGTTTCCAAGTAATTTAAAGGAATGGGATTTTAGTCTGCTTTTAATAATTATCCTATAAATCTGTGACTTTCACAGCAACAAATGTTATCTGACATCCATGCATTAAATTCATAAATATATTTTCATTAAAATGTATTATTGCGGGCCCTGATAACAGGTTTCACAAATGCAACCATGATTTTAAGAACCGACTGGGTTAAGAACCTAGTCTGTGTATGCACATTTGACTGACATCAGGATGCTGGGGTAAATAATTGATTTTGGAAAATGGTCAGCACATGAATGGTTTATCTTTCCTAGGTGAAATGTTGCTAAATATTTGGTGATGAAGCGCAAACTAGTTCTGGGCAGAGACACAAAAGATAAAATGACGCATGTTTGGTAAATCATCAACAACTGGACAAACACGACATATTTCTCCAACAGCAAAAAAAGATGCTGTAATTTCAAGTAAGCCCTGGAGAATCTCTGCTCGCGTGTCACAGAACGCTGAGGTATACCGTCACTATACCTTTCCAAGAGAGTACTCTGCTGCCACCTGGTGGGCACCACAACAGTCATTTTTTACACCACCCAGGAGAAACTTCAGTGTTGCTTCCTCCAGTGATGATTAATGAACTTCAATAAAACAAGAGAGTGCATTAGTGCATTTATATTTATTAATTTCATAGATACTCTTCGATAGCAGCTTGCAAAAACTGCATTCAATAGGGTTAAGCATGCAGCCATATAGACACTGAATCATATGGCACGTACCTGTAGCACCACGGTGAGAAACATTGCTGTAATAACTAGCACAAACCACCAAGCTGTTATTGCCACAAGCTTCTATCTGAGTTTTGTCCCTAGTAGTAGTAACACTGGATTGCCTTTTTTATATACAGTACTCTACAAGGTAATGTTTGCTTGTGCAGCTTTACTTTTAAATCTAGCTTAAAAAGTTGTAAGAATATCACAATTAGAATTTTACAATACTGTGTTTCACAGTAACCCCACTGCCCTAACAACAGTCATTTTTGAGTTTTATAACATTAAATAAGGAAAGAGTAGAAGGTGGCACCTGCAATAAAAATTCATGTATGTTTTGCTGTTAGCCTATGCAGACCTAGTATATATCCCTCTCACTGAAAACAATGGGTTAAGAACACATTATTTCAGTCTTTTATAAAATGCTTAAGTCTGAGTTTAAAGGGAGTATACAACTAGATATGAGAGTATTCTTTGATTTTCTCGCTGCAGTTCAGGTCTGGATACTTGCTTGTACCCTGGCGCTACCCAAGATTCAGTTACTTTACCTTGGCTCCAGGCCCAAAGTCACAACAGTTTAAAATGAATACCAGTCTAAAATGAATCATGTCACTTCAGGGTACTCTTCCTAGGTCTTGCTGTGAGTTTGGAGTTGGGAATGAATCTATCACATCTTGTCAACCTGAAACAGTGATCTCAGAGTTAGTTTTCCTCCTGCATAGCAAAATGTATCCTCAGGTCCCTCTGGGGAGGTTTGATCTTCAGTCTCTTACTAAGTCTACCAAAGGGCTCAGTCCTTGGCCCACTAATGTTTACCCTCTACAACAAATCTCTTGGTTTCACATGGCATTTCATACCACTGTTAAGTAGATGACACTCAAGTCTCTCTGTTTTTGTTATTTGTAATTCATAAGTCTGCCTTGTTGGGTCATATCAGCATATCACCATTATCAAGTTTAAATCAACTTCATGATGTAAATCAAGTCATGTATGTAGATATCCTTGCCAGCCCAGAGCCTGACTATCTAATGTTGCCTCACACATCTCCTTTTCTAACAAGAGCAGTGAACTCAAACAATATTTTTTTGCATTCACATAGAACATTCACATAGTCACATTGTGTCACTTGGGTCACAAACACCTGTCACTTCTTCATACCCAGGGAAAGGGTATCTCCATTTCTCAGCTCCTAATCTTCTCCTAATCTTGCAGAACTTGCTTTTAATGAATCCCTTATAAGGTTGCCTGACCCCTCAAAACTGTGTTGTCGATCTACTTCCCTGTCTCGCTCTACCTGCTCCTGTTGTTTCCTATCCTCTGTCCACTGGCTATTGGCTGTTTCTAATAACCATTTCAAACCGGCACTGGGAGGCTGTTCAAAAAACGGCACTGCCCCTGTTTTACAGACACCCAGATTTTTCATCTCCACGTGACCTCTGCTCTCCTCTGATGCAAGCTATCTGTCTCCCTCTCCCCTCTTCTGTCCCTAGGCAAATGCCTGCTGCTTTTTATCTTTGGCACATTCACAACAAAATGACAATGAAGCTAACCCCCACTGTCAGTACAGTACATACTGTGTTGGTTTTGCTCCATAACTGTCTTTGGACTGAAACTTGAAGCCATATCAATGAATCATTGCTTTTCATCTGTCAACTAAAAACTCAGACTCAAATTTCAAATTTCTGCTACACAACAACTCAGACCATTATCTTCCTGAGAAAATATTGGCAAGAAATATAATAGTATAATCAGCATTACAATCATTGCAATAAATAATGATTTATTTTTGAAAAACTTTGATATATTAAATGGACTGCATTTTTTTTTTTTTTTTTTTTTTTTTTTTGCATATTTCAACTACATATTGAATGAGGAAAGTCTTCCGTTCAGTCTTCTATAATCAAAATCACATTTAAATACAACATTTTAAGGCCTCTGTATTTACTTTAAATAGCCTTAGGAGTACGAACCCACAGACTTCTCCCATTGCATCCCAATTCATAACTTCATAACTTCTAATGAAATTGAAAGAAACTACATTAATTCAAGCAGAATATCGTCTCAACCCACTCTACCATTTACTTGGACATCGGACAAGACATTTTCAATGAAAAAAAAAAAAAACAAATAAGTTACATAGGTATTATTCAATATAAACCTGCTAGAAATTTGGTTCCATCCTAACAGTGGTTGCTAAGCGGTCTGACGTCACCGGTAAAATCGCAAATTAAGAGTATTTGCTTCCTGGATTGAAGGTCATCTTCGTCATCAACCCAGAATCCATTCAATACAAGACTGATTACATATTCTACGTTTCTTCCTTGTTAGATATAGAAGTTCCGGTTTTGAAAGACTCTAACACTGAAATGGAAAGTTCCGGGAATTACTACTTCCGTTGACAGAACGTTCAATGGCAATGGTAGAATTTTGACGTTAAAATCGCTGCAGTTTTCTATTTTTATAATATAAATTATCTTTGGCCAATCGCTTGCCACGCAGGAGGTGCTTATTTACTTTCATCCGGGTGAGATATTGGAGGTGAGCTGTGAGTAAAATCAATGTGATGACAACGATTTTGAAGTTAAAAATACATTCAAAACGTGGCACAGATATCTTATTAAATAGCTATGATTGAACACAAGACTAGGTTTTATCAATCGAGCAGCCCCTGAATAAGCTATTCATTCAGCAAACCAAGACAGTTAGCAATCTAGCTAGCGAGCTATCTGTGAAATTGTTCCTGGCCGTTAGCGGCCGAGCTAACTTGCTAGCAAGCCAGCTTGCTGATGTTAGCTATATCCGGGTTTGCCTTTGTTCGTTATGCGTTGATTTTACACATTGTTTAGTGATATATGAAGTGACTGGGGGGGTTCTGGCATTCGGTATTGCTCGTTTTAAACTCTACAACATTAACTTTCAGGTGCTTGTAAGCCCCTCCGTTTTGGATATTCTTGCCGCCCAGTCAGGAAGATGTGCGGTTCTCAACACGGTCACGTCAGGGTCCTCCTGCAGGTGCTTTGGGCCCAGCTGCTTTGCGGATGGGTGTTCGGCTCGGAACTCACCTTCGAACTTCCTGACAACGCCAAGCAGTGTTTCTACGAAGATATAACGATCGGCACCAAATGCACCCTTGAATTCCAGGTATCTTGTTAGCTAACTGATGTGGATATATTACTAGTTTTAAGGTGTCGTTGTTACCATTAGTGATATTTATTATTGTTGCTTTTAATTATTTTGTTGCTTTATCGTTTTGTTGGTGTGAGTGTGGCGTCCATAAGTTTGGCACGATTAATGAAATGAATGGGTGCAATATGGAGGATCTCGCCCGTCCCACCACGCCTCTCAAATTCACTGTATACTCCGTGCAGTGTTGAAGCGTTCCATGACACTGGGGGACGTTCAACCAAATGTCAAACATTGTATTGCAGCGGTGGGCAATTTAAGTCCGTAAGGAATAGTGTTCGATATTTTAGAGGGCATTGGCACCAGTTATGATACACTGCTCTGAAGGAAACAGACGGCAAATCTGCTTCCCAGACCTGGGATGAAAAAGAAACCTGCGTGCCTCATAGACTAGAAGTACCCAGCACTGATTTTTTTCTAGTCACTTCATTTCAGAAATTACTGATTCGTTTAATCATTTGCTGGTGCAATCCTTACTTCTAAGGGTATTATTTAAAGATAACTTGAAAACCCAATTTACAAAGTGATCTAGGTTTAAATCTTGCTGCAGATAGTATGTGTAGTTTTGTTATTTTTGAAACAAAATGAACCTATTTGTGAATACTGTATTATTTGTGCTGGGGAGTCGTTCTTGGAAACTATCCTATGTGCCGCAAGTTTGGCTGTTTCAATGACAGATGATGACTGAATAGCAGAGTCTAACTCTCAGTCAAACCTGTAATACCTGCCTAGTCTGTGCTTGCACTGAGATTGCGTCGGTAATTGCTAGGTGGTGACCGGAGGACATTACGATGTTGACTGTCGCCTGGAAGACGCCGACGGAACTGTCCTCTACAAAGAGATGAAAAAGCAGTATGACAGCTTCACATTCACGGCTGCCAAGAACGGGACCTACAAGTTCTGCTTCAGCAATGAGTTCTCCACCTTCACGCACAAGACAGTCTACTTTGATTTCCAAGTTGGGGAGGATCCTCCTCTTTTCCCCAATGAGAACAGAGTCACTGCTTTAACCCAGGTATGTCACACAGTGTGTTTTGTTTTTTTATCATTTTTTATGTTATACATTAGAAGTCTGATATGGAAATTAATGTTTTGCTACAGTGTATTGCAGCAGTGTACTTCATTTAGAATTAGGTGTAATTCAAAATTACTGATATAAGGTTCAACTATACATAGTGATCAAAAACACTATGACAGAGCCATTCCTGTATTAACATTGTTTAAATTGCTCTGCTATTAAGAATGAGGTAATCCTCTTATGACAATCATTTTGGGCTTGCTAGCAGCATGTAATATGATAGTCCATTATAAGTGAAAAGCAGTATCTAATATCCAATAGATGTTTAATCCATTTTGCTGAGTGTTAAGTGTTATCTAGTGATAATCATGCTAGTTTGATGTTTGATAGTGGTGTTTTATTTATTTAGAAATTTTACCACCAATTTCAAGTTTTATATTTCAAGTGTTAAGGCTTCACTATTCTCATGTCAAGACTCAAGCCTTAAATATTCATCATGGCTGATTTGTTTAGCCAGTAATACATTCTGTATTTCATAACAAAAGTGGCACCAGTCTTCACCTAAAAGCACAATTAGGTTCTCACCTACAGTATAACATGTTCTGATATGATCTGTCTTGAAAAATCTGCCATGAAAGTATAAAATACAAGTGCTTTTTTCACATGTCAATAACCATGTTCTCTGCCTCAGTTATGTAGTTAATGTGAAGCTGGAGCTCATTATCACCTAATACTATTGCACAGAAAGTCAAATCATTTAATGCAGCATAAATTAAAGTTGTACTGAAGTGACAATGTATTATTGTATTATGTATCTTTTTGTATGTTTTATGTACATTGTGTATAAAATATAACATATATTGAATTTATATACAAATATATAGCAAGCTAAATTTTAAATTGACATCCTACTTGGAAAACTTCTGGATAAACCTCTGGAGAAATACAGTGTGTTCTGATAGTGTAGTAGCTTGGTGATGTCAAAGGTTTACCTTTATGTAACCCATGGGAACAACACATCCTGTGGGCCTCTGAGGCCTAAGCCTCTTAAAAGGCAGGAGCTGCTAATTATATTACTGATGCTGAAGGGCATAGAATGTGGTGTTCCCACCAGGTGAATTAAGATTTAATGGCTGCAAGGACAAACTATTACTGAAATAAGACAGTTCTAAGAAAAGGCTTGTGAGTCATTCAGTATGAAATTAATGTAAAAATTTGTCACTGTTGACCTTGACCACTTGATAATACCAAAAAAATCCCTCACATGTATTTCTATGGAGAAATGATGACAGTGTATACTCTGGCCCCAAATGACAACCAATTGCATGATAACACTGATTTTGCCATTGCTTCAAAGGCTTAAAATCCAGAGCTATTGTGTAATGGTGCATGTGCTATTTACCAAACTTTTACAGTTAGATGAACGCCTCTTGTTTTTATCAGTTTTTTTAGTGAATGTGAATGGAATCCAGCACAGGCCAGTTTCCTTTTCAGCCTGACATGAAACACGTGAGCTATTTCACATGTCCTACGTAAGGGCTGCCAGGCCAATTGTTCTCTAACGAGCAGTTGCGGTTGCTTTGGCACTTCTCCCTGTCACAGATGGAATCGGCCTGCGTCTCCATCCACGAGGCCCTGAAGTCGGTCATCGACTACCAGACGCACTTCCGCCTCCGGGAGGCCCAGGGCCGCAGCCGCGCGGAAGACCTCAACACGCGGGTGGCCTTCTGGTCCATCGGGGAGGCTTTCATCCTGCTGGTGGTCAGCATCAGCCAAGTGGTCCTCCTGAGGAGCTTCTTCTCAGACAAGAAGACAACCACCACCCGTGTGGGATCCTAACGACCCCCTCCGCCCCCCTAATCTCCCACACTGGTCCACAGTCACATACAAGATGGACTTCGACAGACACGCCGCAGTCAGCGGAACTTCACCACAGAATTTTTTTTTTATATATATATTCCATTTACTGAATTTGTTAATGTAAAACAAAACATTAAGAAACACATTATGCATTTTACTTTTGCTTTTGAAGACCCAATGAATTATTCTAAAGGTTGTAAGTTCAGGAAACGCTACCTTAAGCACTGGAAAGGTAGCGACTTAATTTATTATGTGGGTGTGTTGTTGTATTTCTTTTTTTATGCCACTGTTGACCTGAATGTATGAAAATACTGATAGTCTGTCTCTCTGGTCTCCAAAGTGAGACACTTACTTGATACTTTGTTAGGTGTTAAATATTAGTGGTAGAAATGTCCTACTTTTCTCTGGAATGCATTCATGCTAAGTCAGCAGCCCAGGCATGGTGACATGGTGACTCCCCCATTCGGTGAAATTATTTCACTGCTTCTACCTGTATTGGATTCCGTTTGAGATATGAGCTAAGATTACAAAACGTGTATTTGTAGTGTATGCATTTGTTCAAACTGGGAGATGCACATCTTCCATGACCTTCTGTTTGGTTTTTTTTTTTTTTTTTAAAAGAACTCGACGCAACTTTCCCCTGAGTCCAAGCGGTCTCTTTCCATGTAAGTGATATTCTCCCTTGTGTGTATGGTAAATTCAAACATAAATCTGGAGCTGGTGTAAGCACACAACTTTTTAGTAATCTTTTTTTTTTTTTTTTTTGACCTTTCTTTTCATGACATGATCTTGGGTTTTTTGGCGTGTGGGTACGCTCATGTAATTTCCACGCACAGACTTGTTGGCACTCCGCATTGGAAATGGTAGTTTTCTCATTCACAAAGATGAATAAACATTTTGTGTGAAACCCCACTGGTTTGTAACTCCATGTCTTTAAGCATGATTTTGACGCAGGACAACTGCGAAGTGGGCCTGCATGGAAACGATGAGTACTATTCAATGGGGAGTGAAAAGTGTCCATTTTTACCACCTGGTTTCAGATAAATTAACAGTGGCTCTGTACAAACCATTGCAATTAGTGCTACAGAACTCATCTTGTACAGTAATGTACTGACAGCAATGTTTGTCTCAATGTTCCTTTTTTTTTTTTTTTGGTTAGGTATAGAGCAGATTGTTAACTATCCTGTACATGACTCACCATTCTGTAATCAAAACCCGTATGTGTAACTTCAAAAAGTACAGGAAGGTGCCTCCTTTGTTTGAACAAGCGAAATTTCCCACAAATCCCTGCATTTCCCACAAATTCCTGCAGGCACACATGTGAGTCGGGTGTTTGTAAAACCTTGTTCATTTGATAATGCTGCATTAGCTAATTAGGCATTTTTCTCACTGATGGCTATTCGGATCCTGAAATGTGCTATATAGGACATAAATACAAGTACAATGTCATATTTTTCTTCCTTCTTTTGTTACATTTCTTCTTCCCCAGAAAATTTGATTTAAATCGGTAAACAGTATCCTATTCCCAGATGTAGATGCATGAAGTGGATTAAATAAAGATTTCCATTTTACAAAAAAATACCCAATGCCAACTAAAACTACAGTGTGCCAGTTTATTTGCATTGACTTTTGCTCATTTGCAAGTCAGACTAAATCAAGATAAGTGGAAAAGTGACTATTCCATCATATTTGTTTTCAGAGAAGCCTTTTCAGAATTATGGCACTGATGGATTTTAGGTGATTTTGCTGATTGTTTCAGAGAAGTAGTTATCCTAGACTAGTGACAAAATCAATAACAGCCATAGAGTAATTCTCATCTTCTTCTGATGGTTACATTTTTAAAAGTGTTGATTATATTTATTTTGACCTCAATCCATTTATTGATTATGCAAAAACAATTACATTTTTGTGGTAAACTGTACTGGATGAAGGTTTGAATGGCTGTCATTTCCACTCTGTTAACAGCGAATTTTCTCCTTGATCCTCTCCCACCACAAAATAGTGCTCAAAGATATGAATGAAAACAATTAGTCACTATACTGTTATTCTTTTACACAATTTCAATAAATTAAACATTACAATGCAGAATCTCCAGCAACTTTGGAATATTTTAAAATATTACATTCAAAGAGCAGCAATCTTACCCCTTCTCTTCTAGCCACCTCCCTGCAAAAGTCATATCAGTACGTTCACCATTGTCCATTTTACTGTGTACGCATGAAAAGTTACCAATTTATCAATGAAGACAAGAGGACAAATTAGGGCCTTCCTTAAATTTATGCTTAATAACTGAAGACCTCACTTTTTTGCTCTGCTTGTACTTTTTCCTTTGCCGTTATGATGCTTCTACCACTAGGGGGCAGCATGATGAAGGGAAGCCCCTCTTCCCACACATGACATCTTTCAGTAGTTTGTCATGACATCTTGATGAGATTTCAATCCATTCTGTACCATTTTCCAATTTTTGACAGGTTACTTAATGACTTAATACACTTGAAAGGAACAGGAAAAAAGAGCATACTGAAATGGTTTACTGTGTAGTGACAACAGAAACTATTGGGGTAGGGTGGACAATACCTATACTGATTTCAGAACCAGTAAAATCTACCCTACCCTAATAGCATGTGTTGGTCCAGGTGTTACTTATGACAGATGCTTTTTAGTTGATCGTCTAACTTGGGAAGGCCATCAACTTACCCCTGAAAAATTTCTATCCCATGGAGTAAACCTTCATACAAAGGAAGTTTTTTTTTTTTAATCACATGACACAGGTGACAGTCTTCAGCTGGAACTGTCTTGTGAAGGCCATTGACTTTGTGTCACATCTTGCAAAAAAAAAAAAAAACACACATACAGTGCCCTATATGAACAAAAGGTAAAGAATGAATGGGTTACAGAAGGATCATTTTTCCTGCTTAAAAAGAATTACATATGTTACAAATTTTCACAAAGCAGTCACACTGTTCACAAGTAATTACTTTTTACATCAAAAAGGTCACATTTACTCACATCCTTGTTGTTAGTATTTAGTATTTTCCTGTAGCATTGATTATACAGTAGTGACAAGAAACTTCCTGTTGTGTTTTATGTGGTGCTGGCCCTTCTGAGAAGGGATTTTTGACTATTCGTTCATGCAGAATTGCCCTGTATATCTTTTGCTTCTCATTGGTTGACATCTATTTGTTTTCCTGCTTTATGCATGCACCCAAACTTCGTGACCGTGAAATGTACACATTTAGTTGACCTTCACCACAGCAACCACTGCACTCACACAGGAGTAAAGCATGAGTGCAATCCTTTGATACACTCACATGGAGCCAGCATCTACTTCCCACACCGTAAGTACCATGGTGCATGTGAACAGTAGTCGCTGAGCAGAGGACAGGTGCACCTCCCCGATGTCACCTGAGCAACAAATTGTGGGGTGCATGAGAGCAAGAGGTCAAGAGACAAGAGGACTCTGTCAATATTCCCACCCCTAACCTGGCAGAACATGGCCAATTTGTTGCACCACTGCGGGCTCCCTATCGTTGTTGGCTGACGAAACGGTTGGGATCAAACCTGGGCTGTAGGCCTTGGCCTGCACTCTGATCTTGCGCTGTAACGCAACTGCTTCAGCCATTCATGAGAATCAACCACTTTTCTAAGTTGTTTGGTTGGACTGAGCCCTGAATGTGAAGATGATCAGTTGAGTACATATATTTTGTGCTCAGTTAACCTTTTATCTGTAGATTTGGATTAATGCTTTGGAATATCGTCATGCTGGAATCTCCATCTTCAGACAAGCCTGAGCTTCTTGGAATTTCCAACAAGGTTTTTGGACAAAAAGTCCCAGTTTCTTCACACCACTGATTAAATAGGAAAAAAAAATAATAATAATTTTAAAAAAGTAAGCACTGGGTGACTTTTTTACCTATAGTTTTAAAATGAGAAATTTTCAACCAGTAGCATTGCAGAGAGCAAATTCATATTATTCCAGATTAATTCATGGTAATTAATTTATTCTAGAAAACATGAGGGTGATTTAATCACACCTTGAATTTAAAAAAAAAAAAACAGTAGTCAGATTTAAAAAAAATGCTCACTATGCAATATGACAGGGTTTCTATTTGTTCTGTATTAACATTCATTTAACAAATGCAAAAAAAAAAGATAAAGTATGAATTGGTTGGTTATAGCTGAAGCTATATGCATCATATGTTTCTGAAACTATTTAGCTCTGTTCTGTTTTTTCTTGATTCATTGAATTCTCACTCGCCAGACAGGCTTCATGTACCTAGCTATCCATCATGATTTTTTTAAACAAATTCCATATTATAAACAAAAATGAACCTCGTTTATATGAATCTCACCTTTATATGTTATCTAAAGAATAAGAAATTGGAGCAATTCTGATGGAAAGTCTTTGGTGATCGTTAATGTTCATACTGTTGCATTCTGGGTTGCCGTATGTTTAGTTATTCTCACGGGTGAGGAAAGAGTGACATCATTCCTTTGTGTGTAAGAACAGTATGGAACCGATGCTGGTGGCATTTCAGCTGGAAGGAAGTGTATTGTACCAGTCTTCTGTTGCCAGTATGAGTGAGAAAAGTTCGTTTGAAAATATGCACCTGATCCTGTTTGAAGCAGCTAACAGGTTCACTTTGGGTGCCAGGCGTACACGCCGTCTCACAAACAATTAATGTGACGCTAATGAAAATGACCTCTTTAGAAGTGATTACCGCAGCTACCAATTACCTATTAGATGGTTAATGAGTACAACACCTAAGGGTTTATAGACTACACAAACACATCGTGGTGTAACAGTTCGTTGAAAAAAGTTATATTTACAGGTCATACAATATTGCTTGTTCGAAATAAATGACAAATGAACCGAATCGTTGCCCAACCCAGTTTACATGGTGCTCTATAGGCTAGTATCAGTACGTTCCCTAGAGAGTCTGTTGAGTCACGCTTCCATCATAATTTCCGTTTCGTGAAGGCTAAGACGCGTTTAACCCGAGGCTTCATGCGCCCTTCCCTCACCTCAGCTAACCCCAACAGTTCGGCGAATAACGCTTCTTCACAACATTTGGCGCAGACAAAATGGATTCAAAAGTCAGCACAGACTTCCACACCGCATGGATACATGCCATTTCAACACAATACAACACTTTCCAGTGGCACAACTAATTAAAACAATATAGTCCGACATCACCGTGAGAATCGTGACTTTCATCGCAAATTAAGCAAGTCAGTATCCACCAAGTTCTGGCTCAAACACAACTTGCATGTTGCAGCATTTTCCATTAGGCAGACAGTGATTTTTCGTCAGAATCCCATAGTCATACATCTGCTCTGCGATTGGATAAGAACCCTGTCAATAAATGGGAGGGTGAAGAAACGCTTTGTTTTTCATCAGGCAGAATCGTACTGGTGGGTATTAGGTCGTGAGGAAACCGGTGTGTAGGTGGATGAGTACACCCTGGTGATTTCCCAAGCATACCAACGAAACACGACTGTCGACTGTAGTTTTTGGTTTAATAGATTACCTGTGGATCGGAGTTACTCGTAGTCTCAAGAATTCGCATTTTGAAAACGGGGCTAGGAAAACTGACACGGACCGAGAGAAGAAACTGGACGTCATCATCTTCTCTTTTCTGGAGATACAGGAAACCAAAAGCGGGGGTGGATGCATCTAGGAACCCGTGAGACTGAGCCACGGTTTGGCCCACGTTAAACGCGATAACAAAACGGGGAATGTTCTTGTTTTAAATTGAGTGACGATGTCTAAACAAAATCGCTCTGATCCTCTCCGAAAATGATATGTGCAAGTATTAAATCGGACGAAGACAAGGTTTTTGCGGACATGGAGAGCGTCGGAGGGAGCGCAGAGTGACCTAGCTAGCTAACAGTTGTAGCTAGCCAGCCAGCTTGTTAGCTAACGTTAGCTGCTGTAGCCAAGACAAAGAAAGGGGAAGAGAAGAGTTTCCTATTACACTGAAAATATCGACATCCTCCATATTCGAAAATTAGTTTTTAACCAGTTTTCCTTTTAAGTGGATAGCTGATTTCTGCACAACTCGACGTGGGTTTGTAACAAACCTGATTAGCTAGCTAGCTATGATACGTGGCTCATTAAGTAATTGCTGCTTGCAGGCAAACCAGGTGTAGGCTACATTTATAGTCCAGTTTGACGTGTCACAAACATATAGCCATAGAGCTAGCTACCACGCTACATTATAGCTAGCCAAGTGAAAAGAGAAGCCATTATCGAGCTACCGAGTCACAGTGTTAATTCATCAGAGTAATTAGTTAACGAAATCAATGGATCTAAAGACAGCAGTTTACAACGCCGCCAGGGACGGCAAGCTCCGGCTGTTGCAGAAGCTCTTGGAGAACAAAGCTGAGCCTGAAGTTACCAAGCTGATGGCAGAAAAGACAAACGGAGCAACCCCGCTACTGATGGCTGCCAGATACGGGCATCTGGATTTAGTCGAGTACCTCCTGGAGTGCTGTTCTGCCCCGGTCGAGATCGGCGGGTCGGTGAATTTCGACGGCGAGACCATCGAGGGGGCCCCTCCGCTGTGGGCCGCCTCGGCGGCCGGTCACCTCAAAGTGGTTCAGTCGTTACTGGGTCACGGTGCCGCCGTGAACAACACGACCCTCACCAACTCTACCCCGCTTAGGGCCGCCTGCTTTGATGGGCACCTCGACATCGTAAAATACCTGGTGGAGCACAAGGCAGATCTGGAAGTAGCGAACAGACATGGGCACACCTGCCTCATGATCTCCTGTTACAAAGGACACAAGGAGATTGCCCAGTACCTTTTGGAAAAAGGTGCCGACGTTAATCGAAAAAGCGTTAAAGGTATGTATTCAGATTGAACTCTGATGTCGAAAAATCTTAGTTGGACACAGGTAGTTGTTGTGAAACAGATGGTTAGCTGATATTAAACTAGACGGCTAAATGATTGATATGGAAATTACCGAGGGCAGATAGCACTTCTCTACTTAGCTAACGTTAACTGACGCCCTTCAGAAGAATCCTATTTTTAAGGTAAGGTTTTGCCTTATCGGTCATTTGACATCAAACAAGTTTCTCAAAAAATGATTATTCAAGGTGATGTACATCGTGAATTAAAATACTGGTGTGTTCGTAATTAAAATTACAGTGTACAAGACTGCCCCCGAATTTTCAGCTTCATCTCATCACGACTGACACAATTAGCTACGTTTTCATTTTAAACATTTTTAATGAAACGGTGTAACATCTTACACATATATAAACAAAGGTGTTAATGTACTGGGTTACATGTTGATTGGCTGAAATACTTATTATTCAAATCATGGTAAAACAGGACAAAGCTTTAGTTTTAAGTAGGCCAGCATGAATACTGACAGCTTTACTAATGAGAGGAGTCCTGCCACGCCAAGAATTGGGCCATTGCAACGTTTCAGACCAAAAAAGACACATCTAGTGGTGTATGTAAAATGTTTAATCACTGTTATAAATTGTCAGAGCAAAATGGTACAGCCCTCTAAATATTTCTGATTAATTTCCAGGAAAGTGTAGATTCAGCATTGGCGTTTTTGTGTTGTCCCATGGTTGGCTTCAAGAGCCGAGTGAGCTCTCATGGGCGATTCTGCGATTCTGATGGTGGTGTGTCGAGTATTTCATCCAGGGCCGGCCCAAGCCTTTATGGGGCCCTAAGCAGAATTTGATTTGGGGGCCCCCCACCACCTTGGCGCCGCCAATGCTATTGACTATTGTTAACAAAATATTGTTTTTGTATGATTACCATTGATATAATTATGGCTGTCAAGCAATTTAAAAAAATCTAATTAATTACATGCTTTGTGATTAATCTAAATGAATAGCATATGTCAATATTTGCCATGAGAACCATTTAAAAATATTTCAATTCCAATGGATTTTGGTAGATGACTGCATCAATGATAGACATTATAAGCTTTAAAGGTCAACATCTCTTTTATTTTCCATAAATTCAGAATTTTTTTTCACTGATTTTTTTCATATAGTGTGGATATAGGTGCCGCGTAATTTAAAAATGGTCTCAAATAACTAGCATCCTCACGGGATGAGAAACCTAGCTAGAGGTCGGTCGAAACTATTAGGCCCTCCATTCAAGTCCCAAAGCACAAGCTTGGCGATCGCGGCCTGTCCCATAGCGTTCTGTCTTTATGGAGCCCGATATTTATTTTGAATGAACAGAGACACAATAAAGTTACAGAAAACTTTATTCGCTGTCCAGTGTCGTTGTTTAAGTATACAAACACAAAAATTACACCCTCTGTTCACGTCCCAAAGCAAGAACTAGGCGATCGCGGGTTGTCTTATTTCCCATCGCATTCTGTACTTGTCGAGCCGCGATATTGAACAATGGTCCCACGCCCCTCCAGAAGCAGAGAAAAGCTTAGCAGCACACAGCTAGCATCCGCCCAGAGTGAGAAACTTATTTTACCATTCTTCGCATCACTGGTGCTTTACAAGCATTGCAAATAGCAATTTTGTTATGTGTTTGATACTTTGAAATAGGCTACTTCCATACAGCTGACATGTTGAAGCTTGTTGCTGGCGCTCATAATAAACATTTAGCGTCATCTCGTGCACATAGTTAACGTGTCACCTTATTGGCCAGGCACCTAGGCATAAATTTTCATATCTGTCGAGGCCGATAATTACCTTTAAGTTTTTATGTCGTGCCGATATCATCGTGCATCCCTACTGTCAGAATCAAAACTATGACCTAATGAATTAAGGAAATAAAAAATCAGAAATGTTTCAGCAAGAACAACAATGGAAATAAGTCCATAAGTTTCTCCTTTTATCCTTGACATTGTAATGATTGTCAGTGTGTCATAGTTTAGATGCCAAAAAAACTAAAATTTGTTATGCAACATAGACCAACATTGATATATGGTGGATATATATGGTATATAATGTGGATACGTTTCCGTGTATGATAAAAAAGAACCTGGCTAGCCTGCAGTTGGGTATGATAAATAATGGCTAGCTAGCAAGCCTACCATATATCTAGCCCGTCCATGTATGCTACAAAGTAGCTCGCTAGCGTGTAGTGAGCTACGATTAAAAGTGGCTTGCTTGCCTACCGTATAGCTAGCCTTTACGTGTACAGTGCTGGCCAAAAGTATTGGCACCCCTGCAATTCTGTCAGATAATGCTCAATTTCTCCCAGAAAATGATTGCAATTACAAATGTTTTGGTAGTAATATCTTCATTTATTTTGCTTGCAATAAAAAAACACAAAAGAGAAAGAAAAAAAAGTCAAATCAAGTATCAATTTACACAAAACTCCAAAAATGGGCCGGACAAAAGTATTGGCACCCTTTGAAAAATCATGTGATGCTTCTCTAATTTGTGTAATTAACAGCACCTGTTACTTACCTGTGACACATAACAGGTGGTGGCAATCACTAAATCACACTTGCAGCCAGTTAAAATGGATTAAAGTTGACTCAACCTCTGTCCTGTGTCCTTGTGTGTACCACATTGAGTATGGAGAAAAGAAAGAAGACCAAAGAACTGTCTGCGGACTTGAGAAGCAAAATTGTGAGGAAGCATGGGCAATCTCAAGGCTACAAGTCCATCTCCAAAGACCTGAATGTTCCTGTGTCTACCGTGCGCAGTGTCATCAATAGGTTTAAAGCCCATGGCACTGTGGCTAACCTCCCTAGATGTGGACGGAAAAGAAAAATTGACGAGAGATTTCAACGAAAGATTGTGCGGATGGTGGATAAAGAACCTCGACTAACATCCAGACAAGTTCAAGCTGTCCTGCAGTCCGAGGGTACAACAGTGTCAACCCGTACTATCCGTCGGTGTCTGAATGAAAAGGGACTCTATGGTAGGATACCCAGGAAGACTCCACTTCTGACCCAGAGACATAAAAAAGCCAGGCTGGAGTTTGCTAAAACTTACCTGAGAAAGCCAAAAACATTTTGGAAGAATGTTCTCTGGTCAGATGAGACAAAAGTAGAGCTTTTTGGGAAAAGGCATCAACATAGAGTTTACAGGAAAAGAAACGAGGCCTTCAAAGAAAAGAACACGTCCCCACAGTCAAACATGGCGGAGGTTCCCTGATGTTTTGGGGTTGCTTTGCTGCCTCTGGCACTGGACTGCTTGACCGTGTGCATGGCATTATGAAGTCTGAAGACTACCAACAAATTTTGCAGCGTAATGTAGGGCCCAGTGTGAGAAAGCTGGGTCTCCCTCAGAGGTCATGGGTCTTCCAGCAGGACAATGACCCAAAGCACACTTCAAAAAGCACTAGAAAATGGTTTGAGGGAAAGCACTGGAGACTTCTAAAGTGGCCAGCAATGAGTCCAGACCTGAATCCCATAGAACACTTGTGGAGAGATCTGAAAATGGCAGTTTGGAGAAGGCACCCTTCAAATCTCAGGGAGCTGGAGCAGTTTGCCAAAGAAGAATGGTCTAAAATTCCAGCAGAGCATTGTAAGAAACTCATTGATGGATACCGGAAGTGGTTGTTCGCAGTTATTTTGTCCAAAGGTTGTGCTACCAAATATTAGGCTGAGGGTGCCAATACTTTTGTCCGGTCCATTTTTGGAGTTTTGTGTAAAATGATAATTGATTTAATTTTTTTTCATTGTCTTTTGTGTTTTTTCATTGCAAGCAAAATAAATGAAGATATTACTACCAAAACATTTGTAATTGCAATCATTTTCTGGGAGAAATTGAGCATTATCTGACAGAATTGCAGGGGTGCCAATACTTTTGGCCAGCACTGTATGATAAAAAGTAGCTGCCGTGCCTACTGTCGGGTATGAAAGAAAGTAGCTAGCTAGCCTTTTCGTGTATGATTAAAAAGCAGTAAGCTACCTCCAGTCAAGAAACTGTTTGTGTTGCCTGACATCACATGTAAATGTAATCCTGAAGGAACTAATTTTGTAAACGACAAAAAACGTAATTTGTTGTCTCAAATTATCATTACTTGATAAACAGCCTTGTTTGTAGAACTGTTGTATAAAAGCAATATCACACTCGAAGTTGTGCTGTTATACTGAATATCAGCACAGCTGTGATTATCTTTGGCACTCAGCTTGCAGCCTCATACCTACGACCGAATTGCAGCTGTGCTGATATTCAGTACAACAGCACAACCTCAAGTGTGATATTGCTTAAATGCACAGTGACATACAGGGTCAAGGGGCATCACAGAGTGCGATTAATCTGCGTTCATTTTTTGGTCACGTTATTTTTTCTATAATTAATCGAAATTAACACGTTATTTTGACAACCGCAAATATAATATATATCACAAAAACACATTTCAAGCTGTTGTGCGACATTTCAAGTGCTCTTGGGGGCCCCCTGGTGGCCACGGGGGGCCCTACGCAGCCGCTTAGTTCCCTTATGCGTCGGGCCGGCCCTGATTTCATCACTCAGGGGCCAAAGAAGAAAATGAGAAGGCCTTGAACATGGGGCGTCAGAGGAGAGGAAAGGACAAACAGCTGGCCTGCAGTAGAGCAGCACATGGACACGAATGCAGGCAGTATGTAGATGCAGTATAGCTGTGACCAGGGTAAACCAGTACTAATGTGTTGAAGTGCCAGTAGCCGGTGAAGAGACCGGAGGCTTTGGAGGAATCCTCATCCCTCCTCCCCCTACCAACAGAAATGTGATGCAAGTGCATCCAGCAACTCTTATGCCTTGCTGCATATCACAACTGTAGAAAAACACAACATGTAGATGTGGATTAGCTAGATAGTGGTGTTTATTTGGATATGAGTTTACTACAGTATCTGAAAAAGGCAGGTACTATCTCATGCAAAAGGAGCATCTAAACCTATTTTATCAAACTTTGGCTTTGAATAAACAAATTTAACTTTCAAACGCGCACTAGATGTAGTTATTTACTCAGGCCACACTACTGTTTTAGAAAGCTATTTGAGCTGTGATATTGTGAGGGGAATGTTGGAGTGGCTAGTTAGTTGCATTGCCAGGTATGTTTTACATGAAACGTATTAAAATTACATGTCAGGACCTTGTCATTTATTTATCAGGATACTATTCCCATTGAATTTTAAGTGCAAGAGTTAAGTGAAGACAACTCTTTTTTCCAATTTGAGCCGATCAGAATATTGAGTTGAACTGCAATAAAATAGGATGTGGAGGCATATACAACCTGGATAGATGTCATGCTCATAATAGCGATAAGCAATTCTAAGTTATTTTAATCTGCCTTTCATAAATAGAAGGGATTTTTTTCTTTCTTTCTAATGCCAGATTTTGCACTAATGGGAACTCTGCCCATGAGCTTCTTTTTCCACTCTCGTGTACTTGCTAAGCTGTTCTCCCAATGGAATACATCAGCACTGCTCTGAACAAGAATGTTAATATTTAGATTTGCGGTTTATTTGAAGTGTTTCAGACCTCTCTTCTTAACTTCTTAGTACCTTTACATGTCATTTATGAGATCATAATATTAGTTTTGTGTATTTCCATATCAAAAGCGAAGGATAATCTGTGCCCCATTTGCTTCATCATTTGTTTACACAGTAGATGTTCTTATGCAGGGCAACAGTTCTTAAGGATTTCAAAAGAATCATGTATAATTATGGGTGGGAGATTGTGTTTTTGGACTGTTTCCCCTTTCACGCTCTCTGAAATATCTCACTATCTGTTTTGGATTCATCTGAGTTTGCATTAAAGGTTTAGGTACAACATGATAGTTGTTAAATGGGCTTGTGAAACACTGGTTCCCTCTAACTGTTGTCTGTGCTTTAATAGGTGTCAGTGTCTGGAAACAGAAGTTGACTGTTTTTGGGTGCGTATTGGGTTGTGTTAGTAATATGTACAAGTCTTCTCATAAACCAGTTGACGGCACACAATAATTTTGTTGTTACTGTGAGTGTCCTTTAATTATGCAGTCTACTACTTTTGTTAAATGACAGAATTTGTCACTAAAGTTCTGCTAGGCCACAGAATTTTGTGTGGGGTCAAGGGGAAAAGGTAGTTGCTGCAGGATCTCTCAAATCTTCATTCAGCAACTCTTTTTCCAGGAGTGGCAAAATAGCTGTCGGTCATTAGCCTGTGAAAACATTTCAGAATTGATAAAAAATGAAAGATGCATACTAGAATGCAAAATGTACTGCTCACAATTCAGACAGAATGGGCGGCACCATTTCACTGCACCAATCTGCATGCGTTCTGGCCTTTTTAAAGGGTGGTCTGTAGCGAGGCCTCGTAGCTCTGCAATGCTCTAGATTTGAAGGTGCGGATGGCCAGACCTCGCAGGAGAACTGACGCTGATGCACTGCTGATGTCCAGGGCTGTTGTTTTTAATCCCAGCCCGCATTTAGTTCTTGTGTCTCTTCACACCATTCACACTCTCAGGAGCTCTGTGAAAGTTTTCACGCACCACAGCTGTGACTTGAGTCATGCCACCTCATTTCTCGCTCTCGCATCACATCTTGTCACAACAGGCGATGGGCTTTTTCTGTCAAGTCTAGTGATGTGGTTGTGTGTGATTGATTTCTCTTTTGAAATGCCCGGAGCAAGCAGCTCCTTAGTTAAAGGTCTGTTACATGAAGCCAAGCTGTCCCAGCACTGGGGTGACCAGGCCCTTACTCGCTGACGTAGTAGGGTAGCTGGAAGTGAGTGGGGAAACGGAACACAACAGAGCCCATCTTGCCAGGATTCTGTATGCAGAATACCAGTGGAGAGGTGAGAGAGGTAGGGATAACGTAGCTTGTATATCAGAGGCGGGGGTGCTTCAGTGAGTAAAACCAGAACAGTTTGACTATTTGTTTTGTGGACAAAAGACAAACATTTGGACAAAGGAGGAGGAGTTGGACTTGAATGACATAAACACTTATATAGTCAGAGTTTCCAAGAACAGAAATACTCACCCGTCCAGGTGAGACGGTGTTTCAAATTACCTGTCATCACTGAATTGTATAGGTCAGTACTTTTGTAAGATGAGACACTAGAATTTGAAAACAACCCATATGATCAGCAGCATAAACTACATAAAGCCTTTTTTCCAGACTTGTTTTTTACTCTAAACTCAATTTAAAAGGAAAAAATACTTAAGGTTACACATTTAAATATTGGAATTCCTCAGTAAAGAAAAATGGTGGCTATTAAATCTACTAAATCTAAGTAAACACTATGTCTTCCTTTTTGCTGTAGAAATTGCATAGTATATTAACATTATATGTTTTGACTTGTGGTTGTAAATACAACATGAAAAAATTTATGTGTTTCTGTTAATCTCACATAACCAACAACCAACAGTTTGAAACATGGCAGTAATAATATGTTGATGGAATTGTGTATGAATATGTACAACAATTAAATGAGATGTTAAAGAGTGACAACTGGAACACTATGGGAATCAAAACGCACAGCCACCTAGATGCCATTGTGGTTTGAATGTAGCAATAAATTCTCTGATGTGTCACCAGACAAGCTTGTCCTTACGCAGACTATGGAACACATTACTTGGAAACCTTCTGACTGCATTGATAGACAGGAAGATGATTTGAACACTAAAGGAGGTTTAACATTTAATATCCAGCTGTATTTGCTGTGATGGAGTTACTTTTATGTTGTCTTTGTTTTTCAGAGTAGCCTCCCATTTTTACAATAGTAGGAATGTGATTAGTTGAGAGTGGGTCATGGAGCCAGGGGACTGTTGTCATCTGCTCTCCCTCTTTGAATTAAAATGATATCCCAATGAGGACTTATTCATTATTTACTTATTTAATTCTATAGGCAGTAGTTTTGTCATCACTTTTTTAGTTTGGGACATGGAGTCATTAAAAATGCATATAGAATTTAAGTGTTATGTTTAAGTGCTTCCTGTTTATACCTACTATTAAAAGGTCACAGAAGCGTAAATCATGAAAAACTGTCAGTAATATACAGAATTGCTTAATTTACTTTTCACAAAAAAAAAGAAAATGAAAGGAAATGGGGATGATTCATGGCTGGTGTCTGCCTTCCTTTCTGATGCAAGAGTCTACTGTGCCCTTCATTGTGTTAAAATGTCTTTTGAACTTTATACCCCGATCGTGGAATTTTTAGACCGCATTGTGAAGACAGCTCAAAATTCAAAGGAATTTATTTTTCAGTTTTACGTTTTGGTTACTTTGAAATTGCAAACTGTACTTTTTGTAAGAGGAGTATTATAACTTATTTAAAACACTAATTTTAATAAATCACGTTCTGTTTTATTTGTTGGTATTGTCATGTTAACTCCTACCCTTCCGCACAATATTACAGCTCAGTGCAATTTTGTCTTCATGTGGCAAATCCTACCTTATCTGAGTACGAATCTGTTTAGTGTCCTGGAAGACCAACCTACGAGACCACTTCAAAATCATGTGAGCTTTGCAACGTTAAGTTGGCCAAAAATCTACTTGCCGGATATGGCGTAGTTTAACTGTAAAATAAATGTGAAAAAAATGACTAGTCATAATTTTGATCAGCTCTGCATGGGGAGAATAAATCACAAAGCAAGCAGAGATTCATTGGATTTTTCCTGGTAGGGTGTTGTATCTTTCTATGTTCTTTTCTCTGTAATTGTACAAAACTGCTCAAAGTAATTATTGGTTTCTTTTCTTTAAAAAGTGCCTAAAGATTTGTCACTGCACTCGCCTCATCCTCCCAGTTGATGAGATGTGAGCGAGGGTATGTCTGCTTTCAAACAGGAGACCCTTAAATCTCCTATTAGGGTCCATGCTGAGCAGCTGTCACTGCCTGATCTGCTTGAATTGCCTGCATTGCGCTGCTTTAGCGGATGTGAGATGTTCAGACGTGGTACAAATGCTGCTTTTTTCAAGAGAAAATGAAATGTTAGCTACTATAGTTAGCAGGCTACCTAGTTAGTGAAGATAAGGCTGAATGTTAGCCTACTAGCTAACTAATTTACTGGCATGTAGCTAGCGATGGAGGTTACATTTGCAGACACATATTGTTAGCAGAGTCGCAGAGCTGACACTGAAGTCAACACTAATTTATTGCAGCATTGCACAAGCACGTCAGGTGAATCAGTCAAGTTGAACTGGGCAGTGACTGTTTTTAGATGAACAGGTCTGGAAAATTCAACGTCACGGTTGTCAATCATTGGAAATTGCATTAGTCATCTTACTGAGTGATATCTGCAAGCATAAAATCTGGCTGTCTGGATCCAAGTTGGTTTAACTCTTCCAACAGAAATTCATCTTCTGCTACACCTTGCTAGCTAGCTGTAATACTTGGATATCTAACCAGCTGTATTAGACAGCTGAACTAACAGATTTAATAATGAACTAGATGAACTAAAAACTAACATCTGAAACCTGTAAATCAGTCAACCTTTATGTCAAAAATGAGTCCTGTGATGCAACATATGTCACTGCTGTTCAGTCCTTTGGTTAAAGCTCTCACTTATTGATACTACATTAACAGCAACAGAGGGAGTTTTCTTGAGCAACCCAGTAGTGAAACTGTAGCAGTCCACTCAGGGTCATGACCCAGAGGATGAGACATACTGGATAATTTTCTGGTTAGGAGGGACCACTAGCAGGTTGCTACTTACTGGTCAAGAGCTAAGATGGTTAGTCACAGGACCCAGGACACAACTGCTGATGGACTTGCGTGGCGGGTACACAGAGTCTGTGGATTTTGCCAACTGAAATGCTAAAATTTGCTTTGAATTTTTACTTGCCAAATTGGGTAAGTTACTAGCCAGTCTTATTAGCCTGACACATGTTTTACTTTCCCTGGGATATCCAGCAACTGTTAATGTTGAACCCTGGTGTGGAAGCACAGTGCAACAATTGCTGCCAGCATAAATTAATTCTCACAGGCAAACTTTAGTTTGGGGACATGCTGACAACCCTTGGGCCTTCATATTGCCATACTGGTTGTATCTTTATACTTAATTGCCGGCTGGGCGTATGAAATGACAGGGGTATTTTATTTGGTAGGAGGATATGTCGTGATCCCCTGCGTCAGTGTGTCATGATTCTATGCGTCACTGTTTTTTTCCTCTTTTTTTGACCTGAAAATGTGATCTGTCTGGTAATTCTTCTTGGAGGGATGAGCCAGTCAGGTTCACTGTTGAAACAAGCATGCCTTTGTGCGGCACAGAAATGTAGACAGCTGTATCTGACTTACTCATAGTGGGTGATATCATAACAGTTCACATTGGTGTGACAGACACAGTAAAGATTATTCTTAGCTGAAATTTAAAAAAGCGATTAAAAATATGCCATAACTAATGGACAGTTCAATGTTTGTGGATCCTAGGTGCAGTGTGAAGAGTTGAGTGTTTGTGAGGTGAAAGCTGGTGACGGACCAAGTAATTCTGATGGAAGTAGGTGGTTCAGGCAAGCATTTCAGCCTGTGACTAAACTCACGTCTGTCTGATGAACAGGTGGACTAGCTGGAGCCACCTCCCTGTTGTTCCAAATAACGGCTTATTAAAATCACATAAAAGCCTTTTAAGCTCTTCCCCCATCCGTTTTCAACAGATTTTCCAAGTTGGCAGAACCTTATTTCCACATTTCAAAATAGCACTAAATTGAGCCTGTAACTGGTGTGTTCATGGAGTTGCGTGTCACAGAATAGTCTTTTTTTTAATGCAATATTTTGTGGTTTCTGCAGGTAACACGGCTTTGCATGACTGTGCTGAATCGGGGAGCCTGGAGATAATGAAAATGCTGCTAAAGTATGGTGCCAAAATGGAGAGGGATGGATACGGCATGACCCCGCTGCTGTCCGCCAGCGTGACCGGACACACAAACATTGTAGACTTTCTCACGGAGCACCACCAGACCAGCCAGATGGAGCGAATAAACGCCTTGGAGCTTCTGGGGGCCACGTTCGTGGACAAGAAAAGGGACCTCCTGGGTGCGCTCAAGTACTGGAAGAGGGCGATGGACCTGCGGTACAGCGACAGCAACAATATCCTCTACAAGGACGAGCCAAAGCAGCTGATCATGGCCTACGACTACGCCCGAGAGGTGAACAGCGGGGAGGAGCTGGATGGGCTGATCTCGGACCCCGACGAGATGAGGATGCAGGCGCTGCTCATCCGGGAGCGCATCCTGGGCCCCTCGCACCCAGACACGTCCTACTACATCCGCTACCGGGGGGCGGTCTACGCCGACTCGGGCAACTTCGAGAGGTGCATCAACCTGTGGAAGTACGCCCTGGACATGCAGCAGAGCAACCTGGACCCCCTGAGCCCCATGACGGCCAGCAGCCTGCTGTCCTTCGCCGAGCTCTTCTCCTTCATGCTGCAGGACCGGGCCAAGGGGCTGCTGGGCACCTCGGTGTCCTTCCAGGACCTGATGGGCATCCTGAGCAAGAGCGTGCTGGAGATCGAGAGGGCGGTGAAGCAGACGCAGCCACCGCCTGACCCCGCCCAGCTCAGCAAGGCGCTGTCCATCATCCTGCACCTCATCTGCTTGCTGGAGAAGGTCCCCTGCAGCGTGGAGGAGGACCACTTCAAGAAGGAGACCATCTACCGCTTCCTGAAGCTGCACCCCTGCGGCAAGAACGGCTACAGCCCGCTGCACCTGGCCGTCGACCGCAACACCACCTGCGTCGGCCGCTACCCTGTCTGCAAGTTCCCCTCCCTGCAGGTGGCCTCCATCCTGCTGGAGTGCGGAGCCGACGTCAACTGCCGCGACGAGGACAACAACAGCCCGCTGCACGTGGCCGCCTCCAACAACCACCCGGACATCATGAACCTGCTCATCTCCAGCGGCACGCACTTCGACAGCACCAACGCCTTCAAGCAGACGGCCTGCGACCTGCTGGACGAGAAGGAGATGGCCAAGAACCTGATCCAGCCCATCAACCACACCACGCTGCAGTGCCTGGCGGCGCGCGCCATCGTCGAGCACGGCCTGGCCTACCGCGGCAACATCCCGGAGAAGCTGGAGGCCTTTGTGCTGCTCCACAGATAATGACCACTAAACCGGCGCGCGAGGAGGCACGGCACGGCCTCACGTCCTCTTCCACTTCAACCCCCCCCCCCCCCCTTGCCTACCCCTCCACCCCTCCCCTCACTGTGCAATCCGTGTTTGTCACAAAGTCTCCAGACAAATTTAGAGAACTTTTGCTTGCCTCCCGCCAAGCCAGAATCACAGATGGCGAATTGAATTTTTTGCATGGGGATTCTATAACATGGGCATACACAATATTTTGTACAAAGTAATGGGCTTTTTGTTTTTTTTTTGTTTTTTGCTTGAAGTTTCTTGAAGATTTCTTCATATTTTACGCTGTTTATGAAGATGCGTGTGAGAGACCTCTCCCTGCCCCATCTGCTTTGTGTTTCTGTTTCTATGCAAAGATGCGTGGGGATGGGGATGCGTGGGGACTCATTTAGGTAACTTTTTCAAATTCATCTGCCAGTATGCGTACACTCTGTAAATTTGCATCTCTGTAAATGCTTGCTGCGCTCTTAATTCTCTGGTTATGCTGTCGCTGTTGGTTACTTGGAAACTGAGTGGAGTGGAATGGACTCATTTTGTTCCACCCCGGCATAAAAAGAAGCTTTATGAAGTGGTTGTTCATGTTTGCAAATACCGTAAGTGCTTTATTCCTCCTATGCACAGGCTATGATATGCGACTGTTCTGTGTTGGCACTCGTCTGTGCAATACCTAGCATTTTTGTGATAAATGCCTGTTTCTTTGGGTTGATTGTTTTCTCAGAACTTTCCATAGTATGTTACACTACGTGAAAAGGAGTCGGGGTGTTCAGATATTGAACAGCTCGGACTGTGAGAGCGTGCAGGCTGGGCAACAGAAGTGCTTTTATTGTATTCGAACAGAGAATGTCTTGTGAACAAGAGAGGGTGTGCACAACATTCATGATGTATTGTCATGTTCTCTGGACCCGATTGTTACGAGACGATCTCTTTAAAAACAGCCCAGACGAGCAAAAGGTCAGTCCGATCATACGATACAAATGCGCATGTGGTTGGATTTTTGGTATAATTTCTCATTTTCACCTTTCAGCTTTATGTGGCATATCATAAATGGGGGGGGGGGGGGGGCATCAGAGTTCTACTGAACTCCAAGCTGAGCAAAAATGTGTTTTTACTACTGTTCAAAACATGTGAAGTCAGCAACAGATGAGCTGCCTTGCACAAACAGGCAAAGCTTTGTGAAAACTCTGCACATTAGCTTGTCTCGTGGCAGAAAGGGCTTTTCATATTTTTCAAAGCAGATTTCCCAACTGAAGGAACATTACAGATGAACCATCAGGTGACTGACTGTATTCTGCACTTTATTAACATGGAGTACAAAATTTCATATGGCAGTATGGCATAAATCCTGTTAATGTCTTAAGAGCAAATTTGACAATAAACCCATGTTGCACTTGTTTTCTGTGTTCAGATGTTTCTGTTTGTTCACCCTGAGGTAACATGTTGTGTGTGAGAGAACATTGCAGCAGCTTGTGGTATTCAGTCTGGTAGAGGATTTGATAAGAGGAGGTGGAAGCAGTGAGTCCAAGTCACTTTTCTTCTTTGTGGTTCATTCTCTAGACACCTCCCATTTTCTAGAACTTACAGAATGTCACATGGTGTTACGGAATGTTCCCTGCCTGCTGAGTCATTGTGTGGTTGTCCTGTTGCTATACAATAGTAATGGGTGTGTTATTTCATTTTTTTTCCTTTTTTTGGAACGTCTGCAGGGGGAGTTTGTTTACACTTATACCGGTTCATTATCACAAAGCATTCTGTCGCTCATGAACCTGACGTCACTTGGTTATCAATTTCACTGTTAAGTATATGGACGGGAAGCCGAAGTATGTAATTTTTTGCCCCCTCTATTTACAGTCTGCTGCTTTAAATGGGAGTCCTTAACTTGGTGTGAATGGTTGTGGATCAAGGTTATTTTTAGAATGGGTGGAGGGACATGATATCTGTATGTAGCACACAGCATGTCTGAGCCAACTAAGACATGTCCATTCACCTACTGTTCATACAGTTGTGTTCATACAAAGAGGTCACAGATATGGTAAAAATTTAAATCCCTCGTCTGAAATATTTATGATATTACTGTGAATATTTTGGAGGTTCTGGATAAATGTCTAAATGTAGTCTAAATGCAACTTGCAGCATAGTTATAGTGCCATTCGTATATATTTATATATTAATATACTGGTGAGAACAGTACTTGTCATTAAAAAGTTGAACATGATTAAAAAATTATTTTCGATATTCACATTGATTTAGAAGTTAAGGACCTCTTTAAATATTTTATTTTAAGTATAGTTTATACTGTAGGGTAGGCCTGTAAGTTCTCACACTCCCTTTAATGAAGAGAGGAATATCCTGGGTGACAAATATGATGAAATTTGCAATACCTTCCGCCTTGAAAACGCATAAAATGAAGGGAGAGAGAGAGCAGGGCCAAACTTCAACAAGCAACCCCTTAGTTTCATAACTTCTTGGCATGCTCATGTTGATACTTAAATTCATAGTTAGTAGTCTGTCATTCTGTATGGTGATATTTTAAGGTAAGTCATATTTTTGGGGGTCATTCAGTTAGCAATTCCACTTTGAAAGTATTGTTCTGTCAGTGGCAACATTTCTCTCCCCAGTGCTCTTCAGAGAATTACCTATTTTTATGTAACGGTTTCAACTTTGAAGCATGATTTTATGGTTTTGTGTTATGCATTTACTGTTTTTATTATTAGTGTTGGATTGCAAATTGCCCCTCGCTGTAATTAATGTCAATAGCCTTATGACTAAGGAAATCTCATTTGTCGTTTCATCAAGCTGTCCCAATATCACCACCCTTTAGTATTGTTAATCATGCCTGGCTAACCAGCAGGCATTCCCAAAAGCACCGACGTGGCCGCAGAGATGATTTTTATCTTTGTCACAACCTGCACGGTGTAGTTTTGGTCATGGTTCTGAATGGGCGAGGCCGTCAGTGAAGGTGCAACGTCTCCTTTGAAGTCACACCCAACGGCGTCCTCACACTTAAGACATCTTTGTTCTTACTCTCCTCCGCCTTGGCACCTAACGCTCAGCCTACTTCTGTCGTGCCTTAAAATAACTATAAATAATGCCCTACTGAAAGCGTGTCCTACATACAGCTCCCAGGCTGCGGTGCGTTACTGCAGGTGTCAGGAGTGAGCACGAAGCCCCGCGAATCGGGCGGGGAGAGCACGGCGTCTCCCCCGAGCGCCGCGAGAGTCCCGCTGAGCAGGCGTCTGATGCTTCCCGCCTCATGGGCAGACCCAGCGCTGACCGCGAAGACTGGAGGATTTCAGATCGGCAAAAATTATCATCTGGTTCACTTTGAGACATAACTCAAATGCCTCTCCAAGGGTACCCGATTTCTGATTTGTCAGAATTTTTCCCCCAAAGCTGTGGCGTAGGAATGGGCCACGTGCAAGCAACGGGTGTGTTTGTAGTTTTGTGCTTTCACGTATCTTTGAGTTGATGTAGGAGGAACATATACTGCATGGCAGTTGATGCAGTTATCGGATGATCTGACCGATCTATGTTTTAGAGCTAACACATTCTTCATTTTATTAAGGCTTATTTTCCATATTGTTGTATCAGCTCTGTTAACATAAATCACAAGGACAGACAGCCCATAACTGCTAATGCTGGCTAGTTCAGTTACCAGGCCTTTCAAGGTGGGAGTTTCGCTCTCGTGTGGCCCACGTCCTGGAAAAATGTGATAGCTGAGACAGGCCTTTAAATATAGAAAAGCCTTTCATGTTGGACTGGGGGGGGGGGTGGGGAAACCCTGTAATTTTCCTGTTCTGCGTTTCAGTGAACTGCATTGAATGAAAGAGAGGAGTTCGGCTTAACGCCGGTAAAGAAACCTTGTAACATAAAGAGTGCAATCTGTGCCATCCTTGATGGGGACAAAAGAGATTCCTCAGTATCGCCGTTCCTTTCTCCTGTGATGAATTGCAGTGAGCCCGCAGAGATGCTCCGCTCTGTCTATTTTCAGCCACCACATGGCTCAGTATAATTGATATTCTATTGTTAACTCTCCTTGATCACACACTGTTGCTCCAGGGTCTCCCCGCCTGCCCCTCTGCACGAAATGCTCTGATGTCGTGGATAAAGCAGCGATCAAGTGACTTGTACTGCATCTGATCATTCTTAGAACACCCCTCCACGTGTCTGTCACGTGGTGAATAGCTACAGCAGTGAAGACCTTACAAATGCGGAGGGACCTTGGTGTTTTCCTATGGTGTGGTGTCTATGCCAATGGTTTGTAATGTAAATGTGATCATTACAAGAAAGATTTTTCTGCTGGGACACAACTGGGGTCCTCTGACCACCTATCACTGTCTCCAGATCCTGTATATAAACACCCTGCTCATTAGCGTCTTCTCAGAAAATTAAGCGCATACTGAAATATCAGCTCTTTTGAGATTTACCTTTAAACTGGTAATTGTTCTGAACTTGTGAATGATTTGTCAGAATGAATAAGACTGACTCATGTCAATTATGTCATGTGTCAATTACTCAGTAGCAGCTGATTCCTTTTTACTTAATTGTGTCTGAAGTTGTAGCATGACAGTACCTTGATGCACTCAGCACAATGCAATCAAGTTTACAATGAAAAACATTTACAGGAAATTTTAATAATAACAAAGAGGTGGGGGATTGGTGTGAAAAACTATTTTTCCCTCATTATTTTTCAATCCATTTTTCCAACTGGGATAATTTCACATTGTGTTATTTTTTAGATATTTACCTTTATGTATTGCATCAGATGCAATTTGCTAAAAAAAAAGGAATCTGTTCCTATTGGGCGATCTTTATTCAAGCCAGTATGCTTGTTAAACATGCAGTACAATCATAAACCAGTTCAGGATAATCACTGAATATGGGTAAGTTCTCTGCCTTTGGTATCTGCTGCTCACCACTACCATTGATTTAAATCCAGTCTTAACCTCAGTGTTAGGGGCCCAATAAACCCCCTTCTGCTTTTATGGCTAGCCTAATTAAAAAAGAAACTCCTTACAGTGTTTAGTGAGCACCGCTTGGCTTCTTTGCGTGCTGTAAGATGCCATGCGATGCCTTTGTGATGGGGAAGGAAAGCTCAGAAAAGGAAAACATCAATGGAAAGAAGGTTTCATTACATAGAGAGCAGTGCTCTGAAAGTTACACTAGGGGCACATGAGGAAGTCGCACAATGTCAACAGGACTTGAAGGCAGGAATGTTTCGATTGACGACGGGGGGTGTGCGTGTGTGTTGGGGGGGGGGGGGGGGTGGGGGGTGGACATTTGAGCCGGCGAGCTGCCAGCAATCCCCAGGAGCCCCCGCTCCATGGCTTCTGAGTCAACTGCGAAAACAACAGGCGGCGTATTTATAGAGAGAGGTGTTATCGTCGCGTTGCGTTTCAAAAGCCGCACCACGGGCCTGTTTCCCTCCTGTGGCAACTTCAGTGCCGTGTTTAACAGCGAACGTGGGCAGAGGCACCGACAGGTGCTGCCTTTTTATTTGCGTTGGTGACGACACATGAACTGAGATTAATCATCACTTGCGGGGCGAGACCATTACTCTGGCGTCAGATGCTCTCATGAAGCCGAATGATTAATATCGATGGACAGAGAGGGAAACGGCTGGACACAAGAGGGACCAAATCCCTCAAGCAATTAAATCCAATAAGCAGCAAAAGGGGATCAATATCTGTAGTTGTAGTGACTCATGTGAATGGGGATACTGAACAGCGGAATTTTAACATGGCTTTTTCCATTTCATCTTGCACTGCGGCAGTTTCAGCTGTTGTAGCCAAACTGCTGGATTCAGGGGGGGTTACACAATACAAAAGAATAAAACATCTCTGTTCCCAAATGCATAACGTGATCAAGCACATCAGTTGACCATATTGTGGTACCACATCACAAGAGAAAGCGGGCCCAGGAGCAGAAATGAATTGTGGTTAGAACTCTCTGATGGGGCCTTGATTATTTCAAAAGGGAATCACATGATGAGACTAGCATAATCATATTTAGGGTATTCTCATCTAAAGCTTGTCACTTCGATGTCCTCTCCGTAGCCCACTAATCGAAAGTTCCTGGCAAGGTAGATGTTGTGTTGTGAAAATGGTGAAAATACACTCACAAGGTCCTCTTAATTGCTGATTGCTGTCAGCTGCTGAGTAAGACAGACATGCAAAGAATCTTAGAACGAGAATACCTGTATTTACATAAATACCCTTTGGCATGTGAATAGAGATCATAGAGGCAATGTGGAAAGAAGCCTTTTTGAATGATATCAATTGTGCTTTTATTTAACTTCAGTATGGGGATGTCATTATGAAATACTCTTGCTGTTTTCCCTTTGTGTTTAAGTTCATTTTCTTCCTTGTGAAGCCTTATGACTGCAGTCTCATGTAATCACTCCTCGTTATGAACCACAAACGCTGCACCCGAAAGCGAAGGCTGTGTGGCACAGATGGTGACGATCCACAGTTTTAATGCTCTGCAAAAACAGGTTTGGAAATGTCCTTCCACCGCCAGCCTAGCAGTCTAATCAATATTTATAACCTTGCGCTTGCTAAGCCACCACAGTGCCTTACTTTTTCCTCACACCGATAGACAACATTTTCTTGCAGAAAGGTATCTCACTGCAATATCTTTAATGTTAGTGAAATGTTATTATAACATTTTTTAGCAAAATTGCATAGGTCTGCACATGATGCTTTGGAAACAAGAGTATCAAAATGTAAACGGAAATGTATTTTAAATATTTCATATCATTTCATACATCTTAAATTGCCCTTGAGAACATTTTTTTTTACATTTGAAAAAATCCTGAGGCATTTAAATAAATATATTTTGATAACTACTCGACTAACTACTCGATACATGGGATTTATAGAAAATTGTTCCATTTTTTAATAACCCTCAGCAGACACTGTATTACAACAGTGTGAATGGTAACTATTTTGTGTTTCAACTTGCTTGTCATTCTGAATGAAAATTGAGGGTTTATTTACTTTCTGTGTGTTCAGATTTGCTATTTGCTAACAACCGAAGTGAAATTAATGCAGCATACAATGGTCTTTGAACTTCTAAGGCTACAAGGGATTGAACTGTAAGTTTTGAAGCCTGGCTTTTATGACCAGGCAGAGGACCCGCTCAGTGGAGACACGGGGGGAGCCGCTGTTTATGAGGGGAGAGGGTGAGCCGGGAGCTCTCCCCTGGCGAGTCCCTCTGCCCGGGCCTGGCAAGGACGGCCAGGCCCTGGGTTTAGCAGGGCGGTGTGCATTACTCTTGATTAGACTGGATAGTTGCTGATACTAAATCCCCTCATGCCATGGCTCTCAGCTAACAGGATTATATAACTGGCAGGGAACCGCCGCACCAATCGACGCTGGCCCTGTCCTCAGCTGCTACCTTCAGAGCCATCTCAGTCACAGAAAGAGACCGGGGTGGGGTGTGCGTGTGTGGGGTGGGGGGGGGGGGTGGGGATGCAGAGCGGCTGAAACAGATTTTAGATATAAAAAAACCAAGCAACGGCCTGACTTGTCTGTTAAAGTGAAAGGATACAGACTTCTCTTTGATTAGACTATCAGATCAGCTTGTATAAAGGGATAATTTTAAATGGCACACCATGAGTACTATCTGTACAGATGAATGTGCTCATTCATAAAAAGTTGTAGTATCATATGGAATTACTAGTATGGAAGGAGCAATAAAATTAAATGGCTTTTGGCCTTGATTGTCCTCAGAGCACTCAGTATGGCGGACCTTTGTTTGATGTTCCTACCAGACATGTGCCTACCCCGGGAGAGGGGGCTTGGGGGGCTTTGAGCCCCTGCTCTTTTGGTCCCAAAGTCAAAAGTGCCCTTTCCTGCTACATCAACCATTTCTGAACCATACCTTTTTTATCTGATATCCTGTCCTCCAGAAAGCTCTTACCATTCTCAGCCAATTTCACAAATAAATCACACAGCCACTCTGGTAATTACATAACAAAAAGTGCCATAAAGGTAGCCCAGTAAATCATGCAAACAGAATCGAATGTCTCCCCTAGCTTTTTTTATTTAATCATGTCATTGTACTCATCATAGGGGGTTATGTATAAACATTACTTGCACTCACAAAGACATGCACAAATGGTAAATTGTAAAATTCTGGTATTAGAAAATGTGACAGCTATTTATAACGAATGGTCCTTCATTTGGAAACACTAACAGTGTTATCATGGAATGTACAGCAGCCCAGAATTCAGCCTTGAATGGAAAGTCTATTTCTATTTTAAACCTGATTCCAGCTCAGCCACTGCCTAACCTCTGTTAAAAAGGACCTGTGTGGGAAGTATTTTTTTTAATGAGGGCCTTCAACTGTGTCAATGTGTTGGCTCAATGGTGGGCTTCTGTTATGCCCTCCCAGCTCCATAAAGGTTTCTCAGAGCTGGAAACTCTTTGAGATAAGGAAAGATTAAACCACCGAGGGAAAAAAACCTTCTGTTTTGCAGATAATTGCAGAACACAGGATGAGCTCAACATTGGGCCAGTTGACCAGTTACATACTTTTTTCACATGCTTTTTCTTCAAACATGAGCTCAGCGTCTTTTTAGAATTGTATTTGCCTGTTTTATTTCCACTTGTATTAATGTAATATAATGTAACTCATCTTTGGAGCAGCCCAATGATAATTACAATGGCTGTAATGCTAATAAAAACAGCAGTTATCATCATCATTTTATAATATAATTACAACTGAATTAATATTAATAAGTAATTATGATTATAATCATAACAGCAGTTGTCTCTGGACAGAAATAAATTTCTAGAAAATACAGAGCTTTGTATCGGAGCCACAGGTTTCCTGTTATAGTGGCATCGCACTTACAACTAGGGCAGTATTCTGAATTTTTGACTGAAAGTCTGAATGTATTTTTTCCGAGTATATTCTGAATAAACATATTATAATTTTCAGATTTGGAATATATAATTCATATGGTCATATTTTCAATAAAGGCTGATTAACTGAAATGTTTTTTTAGGACAGGGATGTCCAAACCTCTCCTGGAGGGCCACTTGTCCTGCATGTTTTAGATCTCTCCCTGCTCCAACACAGCTGATTCAAATGATCAACTCGTTATGAACTCCTGAAGCTGCTGAATAACAAACTGATCATTTGAATCAGCTGTGTTGGGGCAGGGAGAGATCTAAAACATGCAGGACAAGTGGCCCTCCAGGAGAGGTTTGGACACCCCTGTTTTAGGACAATGCTCAATCGAAGGCTCAATCAAGCTAGTGTGTGTGTGTGATGGTGGTGACTGCAAAAACGTACACAGACACAGGCAACAGTGCTGAAATTGGAAAATATCTCACTATTTAAATCCCAATGAAATCCCCCTCCCCCTTTTACTGTATGCCATTTTATCCATAGCCGCGATGCATAGTTTAGCTGCTGCCGAAGCTCCTTCATGTCACCCCGGCATGGGCTGAATTATGATACTGTACAGCTACAGTGTCGCACTCCGCAACGAACCATTTACTGCATGGGGGCTCTTTGCGCTTTTCTTCCTTGTTGTCCCACTTTCATAGATCCCCCACTTCCAGATGCCGCTGAGATTTCCCGTTTCCCCATCAACACCAACTGTGCTCTAGATCTACATGGCACAGATCAGCCCCTGCTGTGCACCTTGTTCCACTCCAGAACCTGTGCCTGCCTCCCTCTGCTTCCTCCATTAGTAATCAACAATGCTGCGAATTGTATGCGCCTGTTGATTTTCAACTTCTTTTCATGTTACTGTGGCTCAACTCTATGCCCTACCAAGATAGGCGAAATGGATTTGCTCCCAAAAGTCAACGACAGTTGTCATTAGGGGACAGTGTGGGAAAACGTTCCACTTTTTTCTTCACTAACTCAAGAGAAAATCACTTGTGTGGTTGTGTCTAGCTCTGCAAAATGTTAAGCCGTTGTATTTGGACGTCTGCTCGCTTTTCATCAAGCATAGTTAGATCATGTAATTTTCTATTAAAATATTATCACCCTCATTATTCTCTTCTGCTGATATGAATTGTTCTGTAACATTTCCTGTAAAATTTGATGGATGGATTGATTGCTTCACAAACCTTGGCCTGACATTCCCTGAAAAATTCAGCCATGTGATGTGATAGCCTTCACCATTGCAACATGTGTTTTTCTCTGTCTGTTTATGTTGTGAAGTGTCAAATATGCCTGTCAAAAAATAAGCCTGCCCTGTGGGCATAGGTCAGTAAACACAAGGTTGTTTACAGACCTAATGTACTGTCCTGTGTTGCCACCTTAACAAGACAACTGAGCTGCTTTTCACCTAAGTCTGTAAACTCGGTGAAGTTGTGTGAGATATTTGTGCCAAAGGGTATTCAGAGTGACAGTGTCAGTTAAGGCTCTGCTTAGTCTACCAGGGTAAGTATTAAAACAAGCACGGTCTCTTATTGCCGACCTGTCCCTCCATGACCTCATCTCATAGCTCCTCCACAGACATACACCACTGTCACTGCCAAGGCCTTATCCCCCACAGACATACAAGGGTAAAATATACTGCGAGGAGGCGTGTGTAGCGTCCTCTGACGCAAATACCTTTCTTAGAATTACAGTCCGCATGGTTTCAGAATAGCTCGTGTAACTCCCAGCCACAGCCTCTGAACTTTATTAATAGTTTGGGGAAACGTGGCAATCCATCAAGAGCTCCTCAACATTCCCCCCCCAGCAAAGGAGGAAAAATCTGCAGTGGGTACATCTGTATTAAACCAAATCTCCACTTTCACTCGCCGCGCTTGGCTGCGACGCGGAATAGGTATGAAAGGCTTGGGATCGCTAGGTGGGTATCGCTTGCACCGCGCTCATGCAGATGTTTGTGAGTAACGAATACCAGGCCGGGACTCTGTTTCACTGACTCATCACTGCCACAGGGGTCACTGTTTCAAAAGAGGTCAGAGCGCGTATCTCAGTTTGCGTGCTTTGTGTTTGGCCCGTGGATGCCAGCACCAAAGAGCTGCGTACTAACAAGCCTGGCGCTTTGTGACAGATTTAAGTATCATTCAGACAATACTATAAACTTATATGACAAATTCCCCCAAAAACAGTATAACCCTATTCAATGCAAATCAGAGTTAGTATAATAGTTATGATATTATTTATTTTATCATTGTAGGTTGGTAATCGTTAGTTTTTGTGAAGTGTAATAACTCCATGCAGTTTCATCCTGGCCTTGTACATGGCATAAACACAGTTGCAGTGCTGCTTAACTACACCACTCAGCTGGCTTATTTTAGTCACATGATGTTGACATCTTATTTTTAACAACCATCGCAGTCAGGCTTATGAAACAACCACTGAGCATGCCCTATTGTCATGGTTCTTATCAAGAATTAGACGTGAGGTGAATTATTAAAAACAAAAAAATGATTCATGGATCCATCTGGAACCATTCATAAAACAAAGTCGGTCAATCATTTACTTTTGCTGGAGGCTATTTGTACTGAAGCTGCACAGGCCTAGAGGACGCTGATAACATGTTGCTTTTACTGACCTTTGGCAGTTTGGAATGTTTTTGAACATTTGAACAGTTTATGGTCTCTATACATGCAGAGCCAATTTAAACTCCAGTAACAATCTTGTCATCGTGAGGATATATAATATATATAATATATAATAATCTGGAATGTAACATTTGACATTGATATCTTGACATCGATATCTATGCTCTGTAGACCATATGACCATTAATAAATGGTATACCATCAAGGAGTATGATGTGTAAACACTGGGCTACATTCATGCATTCATAAAGAGGTACAATGCTGTGTTTGATAAGTATCTCCTGTAATGGACTGTCTCTTTCTTCAAAGGAATGTTTTATTACATGTCCAGATAACCTCTGATAAGTAAGGCACCTGTTAGCCCAGATGCATTGTGTGTTGCTTGACAGTTTCCTTGAGTAGTTATTATATAAACATTGTCTTTGACATCACTATCTGTAAGGAAGAACCACAGTTTTGAGATAGCTTTTATCACAGCTGATAGTGCTCATTACAGCTGACCAGGTGTTGAGCATCCAGAGTACTCTGACTTTAAGAGATCAGAGAAATCACACAGACCTCATTTTCCTTCTGGAATGACCCATTTTTTGCCTATTATAAAATGAGATCCATCTGGGGATTTCCATTTCCTATTTCCTCTTAAAACGGCGCTGTTGTGACATTAGGACAGCTGAACATCTTTATTTCTGCTTTCAGTGTCACTGAGAAAAGGGGGACAGAGAGACAGAGGCTGATTTTCGCCAACACAAAACATTTACTCCAGGTAGCATCTGACATTTTGACTAACAAGGACAAGACAGGACACTCAATATATATGCTTAATTTGCACCCGTGCATTTGTTGTCATACTCATCAAACACTAAATGATACTGAATCTGACTGAAGTGTGCTCTGGCAGAAGGACGCACGAAGTATCACCCTTAATGTAATGGGGTCTACCACATTATCGGAAAGCATCTCTGTGGTCACTGTCAGGTCTCTCAAGGATTAATTCACACGTCAGGTCTGGGGCGTGTTTTTGTCTACATGGTGCAGCTTTGGTCCTGGGCAGGGATGACCCAGATACTAGCGGGGGGGGTGGGGGGGGGGGGGGGGGGGTGAGTTTGCTCTAAAAGGGAACATGGGTCTTGAACAGGGGTCAGTCAGCCACAGATGGAAATGCACTCTGTGGGAGCACTTTCCCCCACGGTCGCAGGCTCACCCTGATGAGATATAAGGTGACCTCAGGAGTCCTTGCAGTTACGCACACATCTCTCCGAAGGACACACTCTGCTCGAATTTCACACACGGAGCAGTGTCACCGGTCAGCTGACAGTAAAATTTACTGTGGCTTGGAGTGGACGGAGTGGACAGGGTAGAAGGGACACGGAGAAGAACTGTTATCATGCTGGTAGCAGACTAATTGCAATGTATAGATTCGAGACAATTACCGTCAGGGGAGAATGGCCCAAATCAGCATTTGAGGTATTGCCCCCTCAATATTGAGAGGAAAAGTAGATATGAAAAAAAGTTTCATGAGGGAGGAAAGAACTGAAAATATACTTCAATAAAAGATTACAATTGCATAGCATTTTAAAGACAGTTATAACTGTACAGGCAGTCCCAAGCATTTGACACATTTGTAGAAATGCCATTGTTAATTGGTTAACAATACAGAATCTAGATCTAGACATGACACATCTTTAATCACAAACTCCTAACAAACATATTGTCATTCAGGTTAACTTGAAGTTTAAATTTTCTTCTTCGCAAACTTTTTTCTTCAGGATGAAGATGACAAGTAAAAGGAAAACTTCATAAAGTCTGCAACATTTCAATTCAATTGTCAGAAAAAAGCTGTGGAAAACCAAAAATGAACAAAGTTGCAAGTGCCTTGAACCACTGTGGTGAGTTTTGAAAGAGAATGCCTGAATATTGGAGGCAGTATTGTAGCCTGTAAGCCTATGCAATGGCCACTGTTCCAGTCTTGTGGAAATAGAGAAACTTGTATGACTTGATGATCAAACTCGTGTCCCTCTGGGTCTAACTCTAATGCAGTCAAGTTTGCTTGAACAGCTAAATAGAAAAGAATGAAGAGATCTCCCTGGAAGATGACTTTGATGTCTCCTTTGTTGTTTTTATTCAGTGAACCCATGAGGGAGAGCAGACAAAAATCTATTCATTTTGTCATTTTGTGTGCTGTCTTGCAAGCACAAAACACCTGTAGGTCTAAGAAGACAGTGATTTGTGCCTAACATGATTTGTACCCAGTGTCCTGTCATCCCAAAAACATCATACAGCAGGTGCCACAACACTGATTTATGCAGTGCTCTGTATGTGTAAGATAAATACAAATATGCAGGTATTGTATCGACGTGTTATCAACCTTTGACAAAATTCCATGTTTGTCTCACCTTTCTTGTGAAAATTTCTGTTTCAGTCCCGTGTGGAGGAATCTCACCCCCACATATGACATTGCCTCTAAGAAAACACAGGATTCAGTTCCCGATAATCGACTTTACAACGCAGTTTCCTGGAACACGTTGTGAGGTAAAAGCAGAGATCGGTATGTGACTGGTATCAAATTACAGTGTTTGATTTTCTCTACAGCGTGGGAAATGCACCAGTGAGACACAGATTATACATTCACCTTCACAGATATTTATCTGTGAATATCATTAAGAAATGTCTCATCAATAAATACATTTTAGTTAGGTTTATCTGTACAATACTTATCTGGCCAGTTTAAAAAAGTAGTTGAGATTGGTAGCTACTTACCTTGTTGCTTCCTTGTTAGATATAATATAGTAACATAATATTAGGTCTAGCCCTATATACAGTACAAGGCACACACTGCCTCCTTTAAGAATATCTTCATGATGAAATAATCCTTGTTCCCTCATGTCCTTTTTTTACCATGCCTGTATATATTCTTTTTTACAATAACAATGCCAACACCAGCCACTTTGGGATAATAAAATTAACCTTTTCTATTAATATGATGTCGTAATTACTTGAACTCTTCAAAGCACTACCAAAGTCTGCATTTAACTGGATTAAATAGTTGTGTTTGTATGCTTTACCCAACTGTTACCCAAAGCATTACCTCAAAAGAAACTGTGAACCTGCCAGTGAGAGAATCACTATTTCCCATGCTACGAGCAGAAACATTACAGCAGAGAAAAGGCTCTTAAAAAGATGGCTTTCAGCCACATTTGAGAGTGGTCATTCACAAAAACTAAATTCATCTATAAATATAGCGTACAACATAGGCTATAGCAACAGGGAGTAAGAAACTATTCATGCCGTCTCTTATTGCATGTAAGTCCTGGCTACTGATGATACCATGTTTAAGGTGATTGAACTTTGGTGAGGTGACTGTTGTACCCTCCATTTCCCAACTGGCCAGGGGATATCCATGAACAAAATATAAGTGTGCCACCACATGAAATGGTAATAAAATCTTTGGCTCTACGCCTGTCGCAAGACTTCTGTCAGGAAAGCCAGAGATGAGAATGCAAGCGTCTCTGTAGCTATAGACATCTGATATTTGGGAAATCTGAGATTCAGATCCGCTCAGCTGCCTTATACACGGTTCCCATGAACTGAGTGGGCTTTTACTGTGAAAATGGCCAGGGTCCCGGGGGTCTTGTGGACAACTGTCACTAGTTCCCTAGCCTTTGTTTCACCCGCTCATTCTTTCTTGCTGAGTTGAAGGGGAAATTAGGAAGCCACTTCTCATTACAGAAAATCTCCCAGGACTGGTTGCTGTTTACGTTGTTAAGATAACGATGACTTCACACCAAGAGCACAGAATATTTCAGATGTCACCACTCAATGGATTTGCGTTGCTATTCATAGTTACTTGCTCTTTAGATACAAAACAGACCTGGTCAACTCCCAGAATAAACCCAGTCTTTGGCTATGATTGACTTTGATGCTCTTTCCATACTGCTCCAACTTGACACAGCTGCAGACTAACTTCAGAGACACCTACCGAAACTAGACGAGAAAATGGTTTTCAAGCATTCACTACTGCCTCTGAAGCGCAAGATGAGCTCCAGAAAGTTATGCACTTACATAACATATAATCTCTGAACTATGAATGGAAGAACTTCAGAAATATGTTGACATTTGTGTATACCAGTGTAAGGCATGGCTCCAAGACCAAATTTAAATAAATAAACATCTGTGTCTGTATTTCCATTTAAAGATGACTCACTACTTGCCTGAAATAAAAAAGAACAATTTAGTTAGCTTTCTCTCATTTCAGCAGGTTAGCTATTACCAGTTAAAAAGTAATCAACGTATCCTAGGTAAAGTCTTTGTGTGTTTATGTGTCATTAGGGGCAAGACCCATTATACTTTTCCTCAAACCTGTCTCCAACACAATCCCAACCACCTATTTAAGATGACTGGTCAGGACTAGTGATGGCTTCATGAACCTTCACAAGCTGACAAAGCTACCTGCGTGCTGTCAATCACTGGCTTCTTTTACAGTTTTTTTAACCAATGCTTAGACACAATTTCTGAAACTATGGCTCATTTTGGCAAAACTCAAAACACAAAATCCAAGGGCACACACACAATATGCAAAACGTCACACTTCTTGAAAAAGCAAACACTTCATCCAAAACTATTTTAACTCTTGTTGAAAAAATGGTATTTTTGCATCAAAACTCTACACACAAATATCAGATGAATTGTTCTTTCTCCACGCCAACTACACACATTTGTGATAAATGGAAAACACTACTAGCTTGTGTCTTTTGCATTTTCAGTGTGCAGGGCACAGCAGTCTGCTGTAAAAGTTTGTCACAGTACTCACTCGTATGATGTATTTTCACAAATATACAGGCTATGTATGCATATTCAATACATATACACTATAAAAATAGGGATTGTTTTTGGCATGAACAGTAACAGACAACACATGCTGTATATAATGTAATAATAAGATAACAAAAATAGGCTTGTTACTGTGAACTAAAGGAAAAATTAGGTTGCATCCTGTCTCCTGTTTGGGTCTAGCCACAGCACCTCATCAACATCACAAGCAATGTTCTCTCTGGCCAGACAGTGGGGGAAATACCGTCTGGAGTGACATATCCAGCCCTGGCATGCTCCTGCATCAATGTCACTAACAGGCCTCCTCCATCGCTTGGAGAAGGGGTATGCGTTGGTGGGTTCGGCGATCATAGACCTTCCGACGCCATGCCGAAAAGAATTCTTCAATTGGATTGACGAATAGAGAGTATGGTGGCAGGTGAAGTACCAAAAATCATGGGTGGTCAACGAACTAATTGCATACCAGAGCAGCCCAGAGAAAATGTATGTTGTCCCAGACGACAAAAAACCTGGACTGCTCTGGGCCATTCCCCTAGTAACTGGGAATAAGTATGTTGTGTAGGGTGCCACAAAGGTGATGTGGGCAGTCTTGTAGGGACCAAGAGTGGCATGACGATGAATGACACCATTCTGGCTAAAGGCTGTACACATTGTGATGTTGCCACCACGCTGCCCAGGGACATTGACGATGGCATGGTGTCCTATGATGTTCCTTCCCCTGCGCCTGTTTTGCACAGTACACTGGAATACAGTACCAATGAGAGGATAGCATAGCTTATTTGCACATATTCATAGCGCAGTTGTTTCACTCTGTCAGAGTTGCCCTGAAATGGTACCCTGTATAGCTGCTTCATGCGTAGGTGATGCCTTTTCAGGGGACAGCCCAGTGCGGATAAGCTCACCAAATGGACGTTGCCGAATGTTATGTTGTCAGTAATGATGTGCTGTTGCAGTTGTCCTGAAGTATACTATTCACCATGTTTACGTGTGCTCTTCCTGCTCTGGAGTGAACAGCCGTCTTCTTCCAACAGCAAGGGGTTGTCTAGTAATTCTGCAAAAACATGATGTGAATGGTTTTCCAGTATGGAATGAAATGTTACTGTAACTACTGATATACAATGGTACTACATATACTACAGTAGTACAGTAGTATACACAGTGCAGTTCTGTGAGTTCAGTAGCATGGTATAGAGGATAGGCCTACTTACCTATTCTCATTTCAAAATGTCAGGATGATACTTGCTACAGTGTAGCGGCTCAGATTAGGCTGGACCCTCTGCCCAGCCTCCCCAAAAGACAACCCATGGTTGACCACATGGTCAACCAGAGTGGCCCGGATCTCATCCGTAACGGTTGCTCTTACTCGTCCTCTTCCTCTCTCTCCAATATTGGCCTCCATTGTTGTCCAAACCAAGACTTATAACCTGCGGCCTATTTATAGTGCTCAAGCTCTGATTTCTAAGTGAACAAATTAGCCATAGGTGTTTTTAGGACTGGATTTTGGGTAATTGGTAAATGGGTGTGGCATTTGAATGGCAGTGTTTTCCAAAAGAAACACAGGGATTTAAGTTTTGAATGATGTGTCTAATGTAGTGAACTGTGTTTAGTGTTTTGCAAAAAGTGTGTTTTAGAATTGTAAATGAGTGCAAAGCAGAGAATGTGCTCATGGTTTAGCATACCAGGTCAATAGATGGGCTATGAGTTAGTGGTTTCAATAATTGTGCCACAAGTACCACTTTTTGTGTCTTAGCAATTGCAAAAAACTGTACATTATTTGAAGGCTTTGCACCACACAGACAAATACCAATGTCCCATCACTCCTTCAAATGTACACTAACTGAACTGAGGATTTTCTCTGTGGCTGGCTGCTATAGGCCTACTTACAGTAAATTACTCCTGGTGAGAGCAGGGTATAACAAGTATTTAGTAGCCTGCAGAATCCATCACTGGTAGAGTCTATTTTTTGTTAATCACCATGTGAGACATTTGAGTTCACTGCATACAAATTTAATCAGCCAGCAAGATTTTTATTATTAAATATAGTAATATTTTTTTTAGTTAGCTTACGTTATTAGCGATTTGGTATAAAATCAATAAAGATACATGTTAGTGTGCTAATCACATATTATTTAGGAGGGCAATATAACAATGAAAACATTGTTTTCTATACGTCAAATTCTAAAGTAACAAAAAATTCAGTTCGGTGGAGGACAACCCCCTTATTTTGAACCTCCTTCAGTTGTGGACATTGGTCAGCGATGAGCGCCACATCTGAATGACATGATTGATGGGCTCCCCCTGCTGGTGTGAAACGCAAACGGCATCTTCCTGCTATCCAAATTCAACAGGTAGTCTCCTACGTCGCTAAAGTTTCATTATTCAAAATATAAAATGGCTGCCCTAGCAACCACGGCGTCTGCGGAAACACTGCCGGAGGTAAGTAATTTATGAACGTTATTTTGTGGATTTAAGAGTTTTCTGAGGTAGCTAACTGGCGTTTGTTCATGTACTAAAAATAAATTTGTTAGTTTGCTAAATTTGGTCATTTAAGGTCTTTTAAAAAGAGTGCAGTATAAGTATGAACTTTCCAGGTTTGCTAGCTAGCTAGGTAACATACTGTCGTTTACGTTGCAGTTAACGTTACCAGTGCAGGCAGCTATCTTGGATGGTTACAGTATCTACAGCAGGTTTTAATTTAAAGTTAAACACATTAAAATATAATCAACCAATTAACAACGAAAATGTACGTTTTCCAGCCTGCACACTGTGTAACTATATGTGCGAGGTTGAGTATGAATGAGCCAGCTAGCCAGCAAGCCAGCAAACTATCAGATAACCAACTATTTTCTTAGTAGACTTCTTGGTAAGGGCAATTGCCAGAAGGTCAATGTCTTTTGCCAGAATTCTTGCTTACCATGAGTCTGAAATTGTCTCTTTGGTAGTGATTGTTTTGTAATTAGTTTTCAGAATATAACAAAAATAGTGTAATATATTGTTAGCCTCTGCCCCACATTATATATTAGGGTCCCTCACAGAATGAAGATGACTTCAGGATTGCCACCCACCATCAAAACCTTAACAGGAGGGAGAAAGCTGCCCAGACAAAAAAGTCAGAGTTCCTTCGAAATGTGGAGAAACTGAGAAAACAGTATGTAAATGTTTGTTCAGAAATTAAGGCTTTAAATGTATGCTTCAGGATGCATTCATAGTGCCGCTTCAGTGTTTGCTGAGTTTTCGTCAGACATGCTTAACGTCATCGTCAAGATTAATTTTTCGCTTCCATCTTCAGAGTGATGAGAATGTTAGGGTTGCTGTATTTTTTGAGTTAATTGAACCATCAGAACAAGAATTTAGTATAATTTTTTTGAAATCTATAGCTGCTGTTCTAAAAAGAGAGAGCTTCTGAAAAAAAGGAAGGAGTAAGTAACATGCATTATTTTATTTTTCAAATGACCTCAGAGTTGACAAACTTGAAAAAGAGAAGGCCCTGAGTAATCAGAGCAAGAATTTCTTCAGAGATGACTCTGGAACTTTGGAAGAATTTGATAACAGACTCAAGGATGACCGTAAGACAGATCGTAAGTAATGATCTTTTATATAGATGTTAACATTTGAGAATAATTATGAGGTATCACTGCAACGTGCCATAGTAAACCATTTCTGAAAGGACTTAATTTACCTCACCAATAACGGTGGCAGTAGCTCCCTACCTTTTCTGCGGCAAACCATCAAACTCACTCGGACATTTATGGCTCCATTGAAACAGTCCCTAACATGGTTAGAAAGAGAATGCAAACATGTGAGGCATCTTTTCTGGGGGTATATAACATTTCCCTGAGCTTCAGGAAGCACTATAAATCAACAGCTTTCAGTACAGCACTTCCTGCTACATTTGGTTTCTTGGTGCCTTCTTAATTGTATGCACTGACACAGAGAAGCCTCAAGCCATACATGAGGGGTTTTGTGCTGCATAGCATCCCTAATATTCACACACGGGGTGCAGCACTGTGGATGGCCTGCTCCCAGTTTCCACAGCCACTCACATTATAAAATGTTAAATGTGAAAAGTTCACATTACTCGAGTATTCAGTAAAATTCCATATTCTGTGTTCAGTTATTCAGTTGTTTGCAGCACTACTGCAGCACGTAAATGCTGTCGGGCCCAGTGACAGCGTAGAAAACCATTTCACTGAGATATTTCTGAAGGTAGTGCAGCATCTAAAAAGGAGCGTGCATCATTTACCAGAGCGAACTCGAGAGACACGCATCTAAAAAAGTAAAAATACGCATGCATGTAAAAATGTCATTCAATTTAAAATGCGACTGCATCTAGGAAAGCAGATCCATCTAAAAGAGGCCGCCTGTAAAAAAAAGCGTGTGTCAGAAATGAAGCTCTGTGTCCCAGAAATAATGACAGAGGAAGATGGTTGGCATTTACAGTCTTTGTCAATTAAAAAAAAAGGGTTTTAGGATTTGAACGGCTGCCATTACTGAGAGGTGCCAGCTGATGCAGCATGTTACGTTACATTTATGGAATGCAGTTTCCATTCCATTTATGGAATGCGCTGAGCGTGTGCTTCCACTGTTGTGCCTTATGGTCAGTTATATTAAACAAGTTAATTCTCTTCCAGACTGCAAAGATGTACATATACCAGTGTGTGTGTGCTTATTACTAAGGCACATTTTTATTTAAAATCAGTAAAAAGCATTTGTTATAATTGTGATCAAAGTCACAAAAACTATTTTTAGTTGCACTTGATTTTTGGGATGCCTCTTTTTAAAGCTGCATGATACTGTTTGCCCTTCTAAAAGCATATGACATATTAAGGACTTGGCTTGCTAATGGTACATAAACTTCACTAGCCAGTTAGCTAGTTAGATGAAAATGTGTGACTTACCAGCACTACCTTCTCGATAGGATACATTGGAGGATTGGGCCTCTTTGCCTAAGATAAGTGTGTTGTATGAAGGGGTTGGTAGTTCAGAGGAAGTCCACGAGATGTTTTGAACATCATGGCATGCTGCATAGTTTGTGCCTGGAAGCACTTATTGTAGAGACATGTAATGGATGAATTGTCCTGCCAAAAACTATGCACATTTCTGTCCTCGGTACAAAGGCAGTGAAAGAATACTAAGGGAATCTTCATCCTGTGTTTCCTCAAAAAACTTAACACGGATGGAATAACAACTTTGTCTCATTTAAAATAACAGGTGATTGTTCCAGCTGAACCAGAAACCAAAGTGACCTCTTTAACCTCTCCAGTAACTTCTCTTAAGCCATTTTGTCAGTCCTCCTAAAAGCACTATTAGTAGAAAGAGGAAATTGTCCTGCTTTGCAACCTGCCATTTCCCCAAATAGCTCACAGCGGGTATCCCATGCAGCTTGGATGATCTGCTCTTCACTGTAAAAGCCTTTTTAGGTTAGCTGTTGATTGGCTGATAAACTGTTGTTAAATGAGCCAGTATCTCCAGCCATTTTAATTTCTGACAATTAATGGTAAGCGATGGGACAAAAAAAGTCAATTTTTTCGAAAATGATTCTAAAATTTATTTTAATTTATTTTCTCTCTGCCAGTAATGAAACTGCAGCAGCAGCTGAGGAAGCTCAACAATGGTGTGAACAGATTCCAGAGACAGCTCATGGATGTGAAGCCGACCCCAGAATGTAAGAGCTGCCATTGAGAAGAACGGCTTAAATGCCTGTGTCACAACTGTGTGTCCAGTAATGATAAGTGCCTCAGCGGCATGCAATCTGAAATATTGTTGTGGTTTTGTTTATATTTTGGGGACCGGATCTTTTTAGCAAGGATATGTACTAAGGATATGCATTAATTCTTCTGAACAGAGAGGCAGGTATATATATTTTTATGTCTTGAAATTGGCAACTCCACTTAGACTTGAACTGAAGATGAATTTTTCTTTCAGTGCTTACAAGATAACTCACAAAATTAATGCTGCAAATTATATTTTTTCAGTAATTGAGAAACTGAGAGACATAATGACCGAGGTCGAGAATTCCATCAGCACTTTCAAAGAAGATCAGCGTCAAAGGCATGTAAATGGAATGTAGTTTCATATAACCTTTGAATAAGATAGTAAAATTAACATAATATTTCACTTTGATCTGCTACTTAATTGGAAGTTCTCATTTTTAAAGATCACAGGATATACAATTTTTAGAAAATCCTAAATCATTACATTACTTTTCATTAACAAGGATAATAATGTCTTTGAATTGACATGGTCTGCTATTTTCAGTGCTAAAGTGACTTTGATTTATGTAGTTTTGAGGAGCTGCTGAAGGAGGAGAAGACCTACTGGCAGGAGATATGTGCCTTTGAAAAGAAGATCGGGATGTGGTCCTCGGCCGCGGCCGTGTCCGCGGTGCCGAAGGCGCCCCCAGCCCCCCTGGCCAAAGCGGGCCTGGCGGGAGCCCCGGACGGAGAGCTGCCCCCAGAGGTGACGGAGCTGGAGAGGTTCCTTCAGCGCACGGGGGGCAGGCAGGGCGGCTGGGACCAGTATGACCACCAGAGCTTCCTCAAAGTGTGGACCAAGCACGGCGGGAGGCCGGCGCACAGGAAGGAGGCCCTGCTGCACCTGCCAGGCAAGACGGAAGAGGAGGTCATACAGCACGAGGACTGGTACCAGACGCTGCTGCTCCTTGAGGAGAAGAAGAGGGAGGTGAGGCACTCCCGTCCAAATGAGCCTCTCCTGCCCCCAGGGGCGAACATCCTCAACTGGACATTTGAGTCCAGCACATCTGGATTGGTGTTTTTGTCATGCGACTGTATAGTGATAAGAGTTATTATTTCAAAGATGGGAATAGGCTTTAGCTGCTTCTGAAAGTTTTATTACTTTATATCCAAATATTATTATTCTCCATGTAATTTTATTAGGATAGCAAGAAAGACCTTAATCCTTCAACTTTGTTATAGACCTGTGCTATTTTCTGCAGCAGTCTAATATCTCACAGTGTCTGTAACTGATTTAAAAAAATGATATAATTAAGATGTACACAGTTATGGCTCTTGACAGCTGCTACCCAGGATGTTTTCATTGGTGTCTGTACGACTGCATCTTATTAAGTATTAAGAACAAGGCAGGGGATCAGACTTATTCAGTGCAACCACTTAGGCAATTAGGCAAACAAGCAATTAGGAATTTCACTGGGATTTAAGACGCAGAACCTCTCAGCCTAAATAATCAGCGATGTAACTCCCTGATGTAATTGTGCTTTTTATGTATACTCTCAATCCTCAGCCCTCTAGTTCCCAGCCCTCACCTTTCCATCACTACTACTGAAATGTCTAATGTGTGTTCTCCTCCTCAGTAAAGCACTTTTTCCCCTAATGCATCTTTTAATCTCTGCAACCACATGGGCACACCAGGCAATCCAGAGATGGAAGACTGAGAGGCAGCAGAAGAAAGAGGTGGAGCTGAGACAGCAGGAGGAGAAAGAGGACATGGCGAGGCAAGAGGAGGCCTGGCTGGTGGAGGCGCAGCAGCGGAGGGAGGAGGAGGAGCGGAGGGAGGCGGAGGCCCAGCTACAGGTCTGGAAGGCCCAGCGGAGGCTGCAGGTGGCACAGGAGAAGCAGAGGAGGCTCCAAGTGGAGGTGCTTGAGAGGAAGAGGGCCAAGGAGAAGCGGCGGCAGCAGCTGGAGGTGAAGCTGGTCGTGGAGGCCCGCGTCCGCGAGAGGAAGCAGCAGGAGCAGTTCCTCCTCCTCGAGAGGGAGCTCTTTGAACAGGAGGAGATACGGGAGAGAGCCAGGTCCGCAGCCAGGCAGATCAGACACTTCCAGGAAAGGGTGGGTCTCAGGTGCACACCTGCTGAAACTCCCTTAGGAAAGATGGATTTTTATTTATAGACCAAGAAAACTAGTGATGCAGCACCCACTGCTTTTCAGTTACAATTTCCCCAAGTGATATTTACTAGGACAAGGTCACAGTTACATGTAGCGTTGAGAAAAGGGATCAGGGATATTAGTTAAGGTTACAGAAAGCATCAGGAGTATAAGGAGCATAAGGGATTTTTTTAAGAAATATGAACGTAACATCTTACAGATTTAAAAGATAGGATGTGTTTCTCATAACTTGGTGTGTTTAGTTGTGATTGAGTGGAACCTTCTCTGATCCTCAACTGACTAAACACCGAGTTTTGATGAGGGAAAGATAATGTATTTCTCTAGGATCTATACAAGCTGGAGACAAAGCTACAGGAGAAGCAGACCAAGGAGGAGGAAGAGGAGGAGAAACAGAAGAGGCTGGCCAAGCTGAAGGAGAAAGTGAGTGCTCTCTGAAGAAGCACAATGTTCTGTATGTTTCATAAAGACCTTTTTGCTTATGTGATAGTTTCATTTGAAATTATTAATTTCAAATATATATGAAGCCAGCATCCATAACAAGATTTCAGTATATAATGTGTCCCTGGCCATGGTCTGTGTGATGCAATAACTCAGGTGGAAGTGCACCGAGACCCTACCAGAGTGTGGAAGCCCACCAAAGGATGGGAGGAACGTACCAAACAGATCGGACCAACGGGGGGAGGACCTGTATTGCAGATGTTTCACAGGTACCTCTCATATAATGCACACAGGCTCCACTCAATTACATTTGCTCTGTGTAACCTACATAGTTTCAAAATCATCTCTTACAGAGCCGTGCCAAGCTGGAGACAAGGATTGTGACTGGGACTTCCATTTTCAAGGGCAGCACTGTACTTTTATGCACATGTGTATTTATATACAGTATTTATATATTGTATGAATGTTAATTTTAGGTTATGCCTAACTTTTTGCTAAGCTGCTGTTTTATTTGCTTTTGGAAGTTATTATTTTTGATAGTATACAATTTCTTTTTTTATATTTCACTGTGATGTTTTTAGGTGTCTTAGAAGGGTCATTAAATGTTTAAAGTTGTCAACACGTGTTGAGAGTTTTTTTTTATTTCTTTTTTCTCAGCAGCTGAGCAACCTTCCTTTTCGTTACCTTGGTGATGTTTAGGTTGTTGTCCACCTTAACTCCTAGATGTCTGCTCAAATCTGACTTTACCATCTTTTCAATATTGATCCTTTCAAAACACTGCATAAATAACCACAGCTGATTTTCTTAGCATGTCTTTTATGTGAGGCACAAATTCTAGTTGCATCCCACTTTTCAACACCTCTGTCTTTGCAACAGTCACAGGAATCACTATTAAATCAACATCAATCTTTACCAGTACCTTCTTAAATCTGCTGCATCTGGAATATAGTAACAAATATCATTAACTATGATTCTGGTTTGTATGATGCTGTTGAGAATAATGTATAACCTTTAATTAGAGGTATGAACAACTATGAAGGACACTGTATAGAAAATATTCATATCTAATCTAATCTCTCCAAATACTAATTACTCCACATACATTTATTCTCAGAATACATTTTTGCCTTACTGCTCATTATATTATTTACAACATTGACATTTTATATATTATAAAAACACATATCTCCTCCATCACCCGTATGATTTATGAAGCTTTGTTCCAAAGACATTTGACCGGAGCAGTGCCCTTTTTACGTGGTCATCAGGTCACCAGTCTGCGCTAGGGATGACAGGTGGACCGTTGTTGAAATACTGTTACTAGGTCTTCATGAATGCTGAACGGTACTGAAAAATACACCACAGCATCTGTGACAGAATCCATTTTTTCTATCAAAATGCTCGTCATCACTGGAAAACATTATCCTTGGGACCTTTTGGGCAAACTTTGGGGCATGTCCCTGTTTACAAGGGAAGTGACGTCTGCGGAAGTTTTTTCAAACTCAAAGATGGCGGAAGAAGAGAACCCACTTGCCGAATATGAACAAATTGACTTTCTTAGAGATCGGCATATACGGTTTTTTCAGAGATGCCTTGAAGTGTTACCGGAGAGGTATTCCTCATTGGAGACGAGCAGGTACGATGCTTCGTAGCTAATGAACATGTCCGAAAAGCACACTAGGTGTGTGATCGCTGACCCCCCTAGCTCATCACCCTTCTCATCTTCCTGCGAGTACGCGACGGTATCCCCCGGTAGATGCGTGCTCCACACCACAGCAATTGTAACTTCTATGAAAGATGGCTAACTTGCTAGCTAGGCTTTCCTGTTTCTGTTTTTCGCTTCAGAATTAGTTTGTAAAAGTCGAATATGTCAGTAACTGGCTTACTAGTTAGCTACCCAGCTACCTGTCAAGCCAGGAAATTGACAAGAAAAAGAAGAACCCAGCTAAGCTAGTTAGCTAGTCACTGTTATCCCGTCCACCTTTATTCGTTGTGCTAAATTTACTATGGTTAGCTAGCTGAAAATAAGTACTGTGAAAACTCTCTCTCCTGGAGACACTGAACCTCTGGGTTTGGTGCCAGCTTCAATTTTTAGTCATTGAAAACGCCATGTTTTATTTGTGGGAAGCTAACGATGACTTTTTATTGTTAAATTGTCTTTCTAGCGAGCAGTAAAAAGTAAAATACGTTTGGGATAGTAATTAACCAGAAATTAAACTATTTTAAACAAGGAAACAATTTTAAACAAGCCAGCTTTAGCTAGGAATTCTTAGTGTGTCATTTCCATGCGAAGCACCTCGGCAGCTGCCATCTTTCGAGCCTAATGGCAGTGGCAAACGTCACGTCGAAAAGATTTAAATTCTAATTTATCCAATGTATACAGTAAATGCATTAACATTATGTAATTTTAAAGGCTGCATGAGAGCCCAGGTTGTAGTCCTAGTCTAATGCACAGCTCATGTGAGGCTTCACTCATATCTGCTCATATTCACTCATATTTAGACATTACAAAACCTGTCATGTCCTCAACAATTGATTTTCTGGAGCAACACTAGCCAGCCTGGTAAACTCCATTTCCAAGTTGTTTCACTGGGCCTTCATCCACAGCTTGTAAACTGAATTTGTGTCACCACACGGAGGAATGTGGCATGCAGGCAGTTTTTCTTGGCCACATTTTATGACAAAAATGCATGTAATGGGAACCATACGGAGATCTGTAGCAAAAACCTTGCAGTAAATAAGATGACATTAAAACAACCCTGCCTTTGTAAATTTGTTTTCTAGACATGCCCGTATTCAGTAAATCAAAATTCATTTGTTATAAGGCATTTTTACAGTCAAGTTTGTCACAAAGTGTTGTACATACATATGTAATTCAGTGAATGAGAAGAGGAATTCAGCAAGTTGACAGAAAGATTTAATGATGTGAAAACAATCGCAGTGACCCAAAACTTATATGCATGTATCCAAAGTTCTAAAACGAAGCTGCAAGTGAAGGCCTAATGTAATAGCTTGTAATTTAAAATAGTTTGGCCTGCCTCTGTTGGTCCTGAAAGGTCTGCTTTGAGGTTTTCCAGAGCACTTCTGATGGAAAAGTGAGATTCTCTTTAACCAGCTGGTCCAGCTCATTCATTTACGCATCCAAGCATTAACCTTTATTTATTTATTCAGGTAATCCCATTGAGAGAGAGATCTCATTTTCAGGAGAGACCTGATGTACATAAATTACGATTGAAACAAAATAAAAACATTCATGAACAAATAATCTAAAAAAGAATTTACAATGCAATTTAGTTAATAAATTACAATAGAAAAAATACAATATTGTAATAAAGTAACACATAAAAGAAATTTAAAACGCATAAAATACCAAATTAAAAGCATCAGCCATTTATCTAATGAAAATGAGAACATAAAACCTCATCAATTAAAAAATAATTGCATTCTGTTATGGGAAGGATTAAAATCTTACTTCTAAATTGTTGGTAACTTGTGAGACTATCTATTTTTAAAATGCTCTGTAGCTTATTCCATGTGTATGGAGCATAAAATCTAAATGCAGTCTTTCCAAATTCAGAATTCACTTTAGGTGCCTGGAGTGTGCGCCAATCATGTGCCCAAGTTTGGTAAGTCCCTACTGATCTGACCAGAGGAGATGTAATATAAGACGGTAATTTGCCAATAAGGGCTTTGTAAATAAATAAATACCAATGCCTGTCATGTCTCTCTGAAAGAGAGGACCAACCAGCCTTCTCATGCAGAATGCAGTGATGGGTGCCATAAACATCACCAGTCATAAAGCGGAGGGCAGAATGATAAACTGAATTCAGAGGTTTGAGGATAGAAGAAGCTGCATGTCTATAAATCATGTCCCCATAATCTAAAACTGACATGAATACTGCTTCAATAATCCTTTTTCTGTAAGACAGAGGGAAGTTGGCTCTATTTCTGCACAGGGACCCGATCTTCTGGCATAGTTTAGACACAAGATTGTCTAGATGATATTTAAATGTAAGCTGTCCATCTAGCCAGATGCCAAGATATTTGTATTCTGTGACTCTCTAAATTCTGAATCCATCTACAATGGAAATATGTAGGCTACCGTTGTCTATATTACTGGCTCTAGAAAACAACATAAACTTTGTTTTATGAGCATTCAGAACTAATTTTATCTATAAGCACATCTTGCAAAGCATTAAAGGAAATTTGCAGGTTCATAACAGCTGCTTGAAAAGTGTCTGCAAAACAATAAACAATATTATCATCCGCATAAAGGTGGACATGACAGCCAGTTAGTGATGAGGTAATGTCATTAATATAGATAGAAAATAAAATTATCCCAATATGGAGCCTTGTGGCACGCCTTTTGTTATTGGCAAAAACTCAGATTGGACATTCCCCATTTTTACACATTGATGTCTCCCAGATAAGTAATTCTGAAACCATTCAGAAGCTTTAGAGTCAAAGCCAGTACTGTGTAATCTTTGTAATAATAGGGAGTGATCGACTGTATCGAATGCCTTCGACACATCAACAAAAAGAGCAGCACACTGTTTTCTCCTGTCTATGCCAGACACAGTATCGTTCACAACCAAAGTAGTAGCTGTGATGGTGCTATGCTCAGCCCAGAAGCCAGACTGGTACGGGTTTAGGACAGCGTACCTAGAAAGAAATTCCTTTAATTGATTATTCACCAGAGATTCTAGGATTTTGGCCAGACAACTCAGTTTGGAGATAGGACAATAATTGTTGATATTACTTCTGTCTTCACCCTTATACAATGAAAAAACGAGCAGATTTCCATACACTAGGAGCTATACCAGGTAAAACAGAAAGGTTAAAAATATGTGTTATTTGCTCTGTGATTAATGGAGAGGACAGTCGAAGAAAGAAAGGATCTAATTTATCCTCTCCAGTTGACTTCCTGGGATCAATTTTTTGGAGTGCATCAGAGACTACACCAGAAGAAAGGGGATGTAGGGTAAACTGAGGAGCATGAAACTCAAAATGCATATGGTCATCATTAATATGAGAAGGCCCTGTATGCTCATTCTCGAAAATATGGCCAGCTGCAGCAAATCTCCTTATTTTCAGCTAGTAAACAGTAATCCGATTTAATACGCGTAGGTAGGAAAGTAGTATTTTTGTTTGTAGCAATATTCATTGCCTTCCAAATTTTAGTTGGGTTTGTGTAAGAACTAGAAATTAAACCTAAATAATAATCAGATTTAGCTTTCCTCACAGAGGAGGTGCACTTATTTCTAAGCTGCTTATAGTTGAGCCAGTGAGATGGGTCCCTAGTACGTCTAGCAAGAGCCAAGACTTTGCTCTTTAATTTAAAAATATGTCATAGTTCAGATGTAAACCACGGACTGGATCTATCTTTTACTCTAAACTTCTTGACCGGGGCATGTTTATTAACAAGCACTGATGATATTCTTGGGACATCTGGGTACCAAGTGTACAAATGCAGACCTTGACATTGATGGGGTGTATGTATCATATGTCTAAAAAGAAAATGGTTAAAGCATCACGTGTTGTGCATTAGGACAGCAAGAGGAATACAAAGACATCTAATAGGAGTAATTGTACAGTACATTGGTAATTTGTTGAATAGGCCGAACATGTGTTAGTGCATGTGTATTGCGCAGGCTAAAAATTGCGGTTTCTTAATGGGTGCTTAGATGGACATAAAAATGTCAGAAAGTGACCACTTCAGTTATCCATACAAAAAATGTCCATGGTATGAATAAAGTTTTTTCCAGTGTTAAAATCTAAACATGGTCCCATTTCACACGGAATGACCCAAAGCATATATTTACTCTTGTCTGGAATTGATATACAATTAATTATAAAGACCAACCCACTTCCTGTTTCTATTGCCCCTGAGATGCTAAACTCGAAATTCTCACTTTAAATTAATTCTGTGTTATTTTGGCCATATAACTCATAAATCAGAGACCCTTTCGTTTTTGTAGCACGTTCCATGCAGACAAGCATGTTAATTTGTAACATACAATGTGTTTGTTCTGTGTAATTTAATGTAATTGTGTAATAAGGACATATTCCTGGACATTATTTCATGGCTTATTAGAAGACTGTAATAAATGCTCTATATGGTCCTAAATTTCACTTTTGATTGTCAAAACAGTGGGAAGGAATATGTTCTTCTTATTTTCTTGTCGATTCTGTTTTCTTACCTGCACCTGGGTAGATCTGTGCATGTCCATACGCTATAGTCTCATCATTACACACTGACATTGCTAAGTGGAGGCAGGTATTCAGAATGTTAATGGCTTTGACCTGTCATTTTTCAGGTTGACCATTGTGTTCTTTGCCCTCTCTGGTCTTGACGTCCTTGACGCCATGGATGTCGTAGACAAGCCCAGCTTGATTGAGTGGGTTTACTCACTTCAAGTCCTTCCCACAGAAGACCGTAAGTGTGTGACACCTTTGACCTGCATCCATTATACAGCTGTTATCTCTTTTATGGGAAATATTAAAGGATATCCCTCACTGGTTCAGGCAGTTAGGAACACCCATCAAAAACGGTGAATTAAATATCTCTTCATCCAGGAGGTAGGTAATACCAAGAAGATCTATCAGCTGTTAAGCGAGGGATCATTCATAAAAAATATTCGATAACACTTTTATTACAATAGTAACATGTTCATTGTGCCTAGTGATAAAAAATTACTTAAATAACTTAATATAACTTAAAATAACTGTACATTCATAATTAAATAACAACTTATGAAATAACAACGAATAACACATAGTTTGACTCCAGTATGCTCATGCATGTTAGCTGCTGGCACAGACATGCTCACAGTTTAGCTGTGTAACTGTGTTGTGTATTTGACTAGATGTTACGTGGGTCAGCGAGCGAGTAAGTTTCGAACCGGGGTTCTCACTGCTCACTGCCAACCCCTTATGGCCAGTGTCGTTACCAGTTGAGCTAAAGGCAATTTGCCTGTAGCCTACCGGCAGCAACGCTAGCTAGCCAAGTCTCAGGGAGTGACGTAACCACTCAGCTACCTGCTATCCGCTACCCTACAGGCATTATGCAGGGCTCACACGAGCTACACACTTCAGCTCTGCTAGAGCTGCACCAGCAGCATTGCATCTACATAACTTTCTCCTGGCTGATGAAGCTAAGCTAAGCTGCTTTGCAAGTGGTGTTGATAGACCAGTGGGGGACAGTCTTCCCTTTAGAGTCATGACTCTAAATTGTCCCATTGTAGTGATGGGGACACTGTGTGAAAGAAGATGTTATCTTTGGCATAAGCCTACTTTCCTGACTTACTGTCGTGACCCAAGATCACATGGCACTTCTGGCACGGAACAGAGTGTTGGGTGAACTCCTTGCTCTGGTTCTCTCATTTTGGCCTATGAACCATCCCTCTGTGTATGTGGGCGAATGAATCGATAGCACTCCATCTGTGGTGATTTATGGTGCACATTGGTGGTGGTTGAGTTGAGACATCCTCCTCAGTGCAAATATCATAGAGATCTGTGAAAGATGCACAATGTATCATTCATGCAAATTTTTTTTTTTTTTAATATTTCAATTTATTGTCTTAACATTTTAACTATGCTATGAATTTGACACATTTACCATTGCCCCCAGAATTCAGTGAAGTGGCGATCACAGCAGAATCTGCAAAGTTTGAGAATTTCTGCAATATTACTGCATAATCCCTCAGAAAATGACAGGCTGTATTTTGCTATAGTGCTACAGCATTAAGAAAACACTGGCTGGTTGATTGTCATTTTCTGTAACATTTAGTGCCACCCGCCAGTTACAAACATTTCCTATTTTCTGCTTCTCTTCTGCTGGGTAATTGGTATTCTGACCTGCCGTTTTTCTCATGGACACGCACCACGTCAGTGCCAAGGACTGTGAATAACAATATCCAAATGTTAAGACTGGAGGAAGCTACTTTTTGGCGTGTCACTTAACCGGCCTGAGCAGATTTACAATGACTCCGTTTATTTTGAACTTGACCTTGATGTCACAGAGCTGTAGGCTAGTGCATTTCATTTCACTTGTTTTCCAAATGAACTAAAGTGTTATATTCAGTTATGTTTAAGACTGAGAAAAAGAACCGGTGAGACCAGCAAAGTGACATTCATTTCTCCATCTGTTTTAGTTCTCTTTCTTCTGAGAGGTATCTTAAGATTTAATTTTGTCCTTTGTGTGTGTGCTCACAACCTGATTTATGGCTTCCTCTCATGTCATATCAGTACTGTACTTTATATATGCAGACTAAACACAATATTTAAATATGCAAAAATGTATTGGTATCTTAGAAATTATGCATCTCGGTACCTAATGTGTGTAACCAGTTTCGTTTAAACTTTGAATTATAGCCTGAAATAATGTAATGTAATGTAATGCTCAGGACTGTAATGTCCATTTGTAATTTTGGATCTGTGTAAGGATAAGATTAAATTCACAACAGCATCCTTTCTGACCAGATTTTCTGGAATGTCCTGTATTGGAAAAGGGTCAACAGTGTGTAGTTACTTACAGTGTGTTGTTTAGTGTGTTTCTATGGGATCTGGTGTTTGGAACAGAATTCACAACACAATGGTAAATGTCACTCTTATGCTGCCTTGGATTGTTTGTGTTGTTGTCAAACGTCAGTTGGTTCCTTGTGCACAGTTCATCACTGAGCTACTTACAGATTTTTTTTTTTAATGGGGGGGTGCATTTTCATTCAGTTTTAGAGTTGATATTTAAGTTGATATGAGGGATCAAGTGAGATATTTTTGCAGTTTGTTGTAGTGTCCGTTGTCGCTGTCTGCTTTCGTATTAATGCCAGAGGCATTGGGTGTCTTTGTTCAAGGCATTTGGGCTTCTGGTCAAATAGTTTTGAAAACCCATATATAGCAATGGTTGGCAACACTTTGGCAACACATTAATCGCATGACTACAACTAAAGCAGGAGAGGAGAGGTCAGTCACAGAGGTCACGCCACCAAGCAGAAACGGTCTACAGTTGCACACACTCTGTGATACAGTGCTTACACTTGCTTCCACATTGTGCTGGACTGCCCCTTTATTTCTTCAGCTTAGCGAAGCAGTCATGTGTATCATATCTTAGGCCATGGTGTGGGGGCCCTCTCTCATCCCTTGCCTTAGGTCTGACTGTTTATCTCAACACTTCAATGAGCAAAGCCATGTCCATATGTACTTCGAAGCTCAGAAAAGCTGCCCGATGTTCCATTCACCACTCTACCAATCGCTGTAGCTTATACTGCTACTGATCCAGAACATGTAATAGGATAGATTAAACCAATCTCATGACATTTCTGACATCCATCGAGGTTGTTTGACGTTGTTACAAATAACGTACACGTGCCACAGCCTGTTGCGATATCTTCCGCTCTAACGCTGATATGTTCCAGTTTGTCTGAAATGTTCTCCTCTGTTGTCTTTTATTGTTGCTATGCATTGTTTTTTCTATTATGGGTTTGCACATATCAAAATGTATGACCTAACACGTGAATGAACATGTACATACTTCATAGTCGCAATTGAGCCGTCAATACGGAAGATGCTGTAGAAAGTTTCCATGATGTTGCCACAAGGTGGCAGCACCTGTGAACATTTCTGCCAAATGTTATGAGATTCTTCTGAGATGTAATTTTGTACCTGAATATGCCAAATACATAATTTCAGTTTCTTTAAAATATCTTTGTGAAGGATATTTGTGGCACGATTTTTATATTTGTCATCATGTGTTAAATTTTACTTGCATTCACCTAGGATTGACATCTGATTTTTTCATTAGAAAGGCTAAACACAGGCAACATTTCAGTTTTATGTATTTTGATTGTAGTAAGGAGTTAAACTTTACAATCATCTTAGCGGTTGATATAATTGACAAATCAAACACATGGAATACATTGCCATAACAAAATTTACTCTTTGAGTATATTTTAAATGTAAATAAGTGTGGGAGGTTTTGTGATTTTCTTTCATTTTACTGCTTTATTTTTGTCATGAAGACAATTGACTTTGCTTTATTCCTCAGTGTCCTTTCTCACTTTGTTCTATCTGAAGTCCCTCTGTTTCTGTATTTTGCAGTAGTGTGGTTGGATATATGTTCCAATTAATTTAACATTGTTTTGTTTTCTTTTTTCCCTCCCTCTCCAGAATCAAATATTAGCCGTTGCGGGTTCCGAGGGTCATCGCATTTAGGAGTTCCGTACAATCCCTCGAAGGTAGCGATCTCATTTTTACACATGAAGCTGTCTTTACTTAAGTCTGTATTTTTTTTTATATATATATGGACTCCAGCCGTTATGATTGGACTGAGGAGGTATTTCCAGTTGTTTAAAATCCCCGAGAGTTTTTACTGAGATATGCTCAGTTCAGTGTGAGCTTGCAGCCTCGGTCATTTTCACCAGTGTCTTCGGTAAATGATCCTTCTCTAGGAAAACTATTGTGTTTTGTTTTCTGTCAGCAGCATCATCTGATCGTCGTCCCTAATTCTTGTCTAGTGTCAATGGGCCGCTTGTTTCATCATCTGCTGCTTTACAGCCAAATGCGGCTGTGTATTGCGGTGTTCCTGTTTTTCGACAAGCAAGACTTGAACAGCTGCTGGGCCTACTTTTTATCACATTTTGTAAAACAGACAGCAAAAATGATTTCTGTGCAGTGAAGATATAATTAAATAAAATTACCTGGAAGGACCGAATTGAAACAGGCTCTCAACAGAGAATTTGAGAAATTTATGCGTGTTTAATTGCGGATGTATTATTGTAATACCTAAATTATACATTGTAAAACCTGTCTGAACGCGCACCTCAAAATTCTTGGGATTCTGAGTCTTGACGGCGTATCTGTGCCATGCCAAATGTAATTGGTGTTGTAGTTGGCTGCTGCTTCCGAAAAGGACTGATTTTGTTAGGAGTTTGTGTATCCAGATTCGCAGAGGGCTCGTAGTTAAACGCAGTGCTTCCTTTTCTGTTACATAAGTAAGCCTCTCTCACGCAGGGCCCGGGCTTACCTCATCCGTATGACAGCGGCCATGTGGCGATGACCTACACCGGCCTGGCCTGCCTGATCATCCTGGGAGATGACCTGGGCCGAGTCAATAAGGAGGCGTGCCTAGCGGGGCTGAAGGCCCTGCAGCTGGAGGATGGCAGGTAGGGGGCGCCCTGGTGCCGGCTGCACGGCGTCTCACTAATTGGCCGCACCCCATTATCGAAATCAAACATTAGTTTGTCCTTCGTTCCTCAGTATCTGAACTCAGCTGGCGCTTGCGGCTTGAAATATGTGGCACGGTCCATAGCTTCAAAGCCAAGGAAGGGGGCTGACTGGACAGAGTTCAAATAATGTGTTATGACAGCAAAGCCTGTCCTTTAGAGGCCTACCAAGAGAGCTTTAGTTTGCATTTCTAAATATATATCTGTATGACTCATGGCTTAAGGAAAAACACATTAGATGCACTCTTTTCAAAGGTCATGTGAAGATGTTTTCCTAGATACACTTTAGTTCTGGAGTTTAATATTATTGCACTATTAGTGTCACTAAAATAATTTAAAAAGCGCTAATGTATCTGCATATACACACATAAGGCGCAGCTGCATACTTCTGGTATAACTAGATTTTAATGGTAAAATTAGATAATTCTGGTGAAGCTGTAACTCAGTACAGCTACATGTAGTTGGCATGAAATATATTATTGCCTTCTAAAGGGTTAAATGTAATGATTATAACAAAAATGGTATTTTTGTAAAGTCTCTTTGTTTCTGCTGTGGAGAGTATGGTGTCATAGTGAGTATGACATCAAGCTATTTTTTGTGTATTTAGCCCATTAGTTGGTTTATTTCGCTTGACAGTACATGTACATTTGAGGGCACACAAATCAGACTGTCAGATTATGTATCTTATATGTGTTCACATTGAAATAAGTTAAATTTTAGATGATTATACAGCACACTGGAGAGAGGAAAGGGTAAAATCATTGTGTCTGTTTGAACTCTCTGAGTCTATGGGGAAGGATGTTCAATTCCTCTAAATGCTGTTTGTGTGTTTTCAGTTTCTATGCTGTCCCAGAAGGAAGTGAAAATGACATGAGGTTTGTGTACTGTGCCTCATGTATCTGCTACATGCTCAACGACTGGTCCGGCATGGACATCAAGAAAGCCATAGATTACATCCGCAGAAGTATGGTAAGAGTGTTCTCATCGCAGTTTTCCTGTCCGAAAGCGATATATATTCCGAATGGAGGTGGATTGCCTCTTTGTGACATCACAGACCATCTTTTACATCTACTTTCAATTAGCAGGATTACATGCAGAGATTGCTGTTAATAAATGTCTATTGTACGTAAAAATGAAATGCTGATCCTTAAGGTTTCGAGCTGCTTTACTGCCCGTAAGACTTATGCCGTTTCCACCACCAGCCTGAAACGGTACGGCTCAGCTCAGAGTCTTACTGACACGCAAAAAAAAGTGTGAGCAGTAGTGCTGCACGGCCACAAATTTTCAGCTATCCAAAAACTCTGAAAGCGGTAACACGCTGAAAGCACGCGCATGCGTGTACCATGCAGAATGGGAACACCTGTCAAGCTGTGTCAGCAGAGATTGTGGTGTAAAGAAATACTGCAACTTGACAAAAAAATTCAGACTACGCGTGCTTTGCTGGTTAAATTCCATCCTGCCTGCTGTAATGTTCAGGTCAGCACTGCTGAACTAAGGAGGCACAGTTAAGCCCCGCTGAGAAAGACACCCCTGTGATGCCTCTCGTAGTCCCAAGGATCACGCCAGTTACCATAAAACCCTTAATTCAAAAGGGCCAGCTTACTTACTTACTTGTTCCATGCCTGGTGAAGAATTCAGGTTATTTTCTCATGGGTGTGTGTCCCTGCGTTTGAGCTCATACTAACATAGTACAAATCTTGGGAATATCCTTATATACTCTATTATGTTTTTGCTGAGTGTACTCTTTTATCCCAGGCGACTTATAGTAAGTAGGCCTAGCTTCTGTTCTTTGACACCACCCAGCGCAAAAAAAGCTGTGTATTTACTGGGCCAATTCAGGTTAAGTGCCTAGATTAGAGGAACAATAGCAGTGTCCTGCCCAGGATACAGACCTGAAACCAGGTCACAAGTCCAGTACCCTGACCTCTGATACACCGCGGCTGCCATGTGGAATAGCGTCCTTCCAGAGCATTCTCTCTTAAGCACTTGCAATGTCACTGCTGTGTCAGTTTGAAAACTCTGTGGATCAGTAGTTCATGGTCTGAGATCGTTTCAAAGGAAACCTGTCCCAAAACTGTATGCTGTGGTATGTCTTTTTTACATACTGAGTTACCTTGCTGTGTTCTATCTAGCCAATGATGTCATAATGACCACAGTACAGGTCACATGATCAATACAATGCAACACAGTGCAACAGCGAAAAGATAATTTGTGCTTAACTGGTAGATAATAGAGATTGAGAGACGACTTCCCAAACAAAATTGCTCATTTGCCCTCTTCACTCTCATTTCGTCAGAATTGGGCAATGGGTCATTTGGCTGAAGACACTTTGCCCATTGGGCTAAGCAGTGGTTGGTCAAACACTGTTTTGTTTAGCTAAAGATTGTAGATGGGAGTGATTGTAGGCTAAATTGATTTTCCATCCAGGCTGATCACATATTTACCAGGATCAATGGCACTTGTATCTAAAATGCCATTTCTTATCGCTTGTTGTTTCACTGTAGATTTCCTAAAAGTGGTGAGGAAGAATACTACTGCCTAGTCAATTGAAATGATATTGTTTGCAAGCTATTCAGAGCAGGTAAAAAAAAAACCCTTTTGGATAATGTATGCCCTTTTGGGATGTTGTAAAAAAATATTCAGGGTAACTCAGGTGATGAGAGCAATTGTGTACCAAATTATGGTTATTATTTATGAGGGGCCGTTGTCTCTTCTTGTTTGCCATTTGGCAGAAAGTAGATGTGAGGGAAGGTGAATGACACAGCTCTTTGGCCTCTGGCATCGCATGCATTAACTGATCATATCCGTGAAAGCAGCTCTGATTTGATTAAATTTGTCTTGCTTTGTGAACGGGGAGACGTCTGTAAGGATGAAATGCGGGGAGATCAAGGAGCTTGTTATGCGTGTCGTTGGATAGCCTCATAGCTCATATTGCAATGAAAGCTATTTAAATTGACAGCAGGGAATTAGGAAAGTGGACGGAAGCGAGCAATTTGATTAGAGATTTTTTTTGGGGTTGGGGGGGGGGATGCGATCGAGCGCAGTCATAATCGATTCAAATCCAGGCCCTTTGACCGTTAGTCGAGCCAGTGGCAACACATGCTCGCCTGGCCTTTTCGCAAAAGAACTCACCCAGTATCAGATGCTCAAAATCGGCAGGATTCCGTTGGCGTTTCACTCCAGTGAACGTGCGACCGGAATGCAGAAACAAGGGCAAGAGCGGGCCATGGTTATGAGAACAGGCCCTGCTCGTCGGCTGCATGTCCCCGCTGCCATAAAATCTAATCCCGCAACAGATTATATAATCCACTCCCCCCAGGGCCCGACGTTCCAGTCTGGGCGTTTCAGTGGATTAGCGTCCGAAGCGTGCCGTGTTTTGGGGGACGCTGGTGACTCCTCGGTGACGTGGGCCTGGAGGCGGGCCAGCGAGGTCCTAAGCCCCCGGTTACTCTCAGGGGGCTATAAATAAACATTATGATCCAGTCAGGAAGGCCCCACGGGGATTGTAATCCTCTTACTGATTCAGTTTTGGTGGGCTCTAAACTCCCGGGGCGGACGTAGCCACAGCCATGAAACGCTGCTCGAACACACGTATAGCACCGCTCTGTTGGTACCCCAGCCCCCCCACCCCCCCGGTCAAGTCTTTTCCTTTGATCCAATCATTTCCGAGGGTGTCTGCTCAGAGCGTGGGGTACTGTTTGCTCTCTGAGGTGAAGGCTCGGTGTTAATAAAGGCCTCTAATATCCTCAGCTTTATGAGATGTAGCCTGTCAGCGTTTCATTTCCCTTGATCAGCCTAAATTGGATTGTTTTTGTCCCAGTCTTTGTCGTTATAACATTTGCACAACATCTGTGTCAGAGTGAACGGCTTGGCAGGTACAGAGACCGGAAACTAATGGCTAGAAGAAAACGTGAATCTGCTGCATTGTAAGGCTGAGGATTGCCTCCCCCTCCTTAGGCGGTGAAGGGGTTTCAGGTGCTTATTAACAGCACTGTAGCAGAGCTGCTGGCGGCGGCGTTTGCCGAGAGGCAGGCCCCCGCTGCGTTGTTATGGTTTCCTGGTATTCGCCCTGGTGAATACGGGAGCGGCTTCTGGCCCTGTGACAGCCCCCCCCGACGGGACACGGCATGGGAGGCAGGACACACAGATGTCACTGCCCGGCACCTGCGCTCTGGCATTTCGGGGACGAAGGCGCGACCGCCGCGGCCTCGTCCCGCCCGTCCAAAACGCCCCCCGCCCCCGCCGTGCCCATGTCGCACCACCAAAGCTTGTTTTAATTGTATGCGAGTAATCCCAGATCGGAAATCATCATCTTTTTAACGTGCTATACACAACTAGCTCTCAGTATGCACTACACCACATTGCTTGCTTCTTCAGTAGTATGCTGAGATGAAGTGGGTGACCGATGTCTCTTTCCTTTCCTGCAGTCATATGACAACGGCATCGGACAGGGAGCTGGCCTGGAATCACACGGTGAGTGCGGAGGGCTCTGTCATTGTCACTGAGGCTCAATGACAGCGTTCTGCTCAGTGCCAGAGAGAGCACAAGCCAAACGTGAGAACAGGGAAACGCTGGACTGAGGTCGCAAACGCAAAGTCATGTTTATTTAGAATACATAAGGCACCTCACTGTCAGGAGAAATCCATAATAGTGGAATGAATCGGTAATAATAGAGGCAAGCTCAGTTTAAGAACCTGCCAGGGCTTTTGATAAAAAAAACACTTGTATCGCTTCATCTGAAGAGAAACCCGAGGCTCTAAGTCAGACATTCCCGGAGCCAGTTTGCAGCACTTACAAATTAAGTCTTGGGATTATACCTGAGGAGTTCCGCTTGTCCCCGTCGCTGTTCTTTTATTCAGACTCTATAAATCAGACAAGATTATACTTCAGAAGATTACGAGATCAGCACTTAATCTGTTTGGACGTGCGCCTTATGTTTGTTTTCATCCTCAGAATGACTTCTTATTGTGTCCCAGCCTAAACACGGTCCCCTTTTTGAAGGTTCGTCCTCATCGTGTCCCGTTCGAACGGGTCACAGACGAAACCTTCCCGAATACAGCGGACACTGGAGTGCCCAAGGGAGAGAACTGGGGTGCATTGATAGGTCCCTGGCACGTTATGGAAGGCCTTTCATCTAATGTTTTTCAGGTTCATTCCGAGGAAAAAATGTGGGGAAATTATAACTTGCAGTTTGCCCACCTTTCTGGCTAATTATAAATATTAAACGAAATGCAGCACACGCCCCATATCGTTGAGATTGCCAGGCCCGCCCCTATTGTATGTGGCCTCTATCAAGCTGCCTCAGTGGTGGATTTACGAGCCTCCTCGCATGCTGTATACCAATTATACCTCTCTGAGTGGAGTTTGATAACCAGGCGCTGATGCCTTGCTGTGGAGGTTAAAAGGGCAGGGTGTCGCTTGTATGGGCAAGCATTTGCGGGCCGGAGTTTAAAGGTGAGCCTTTGTCCCTTCCCCCCCCCGCAGGCGGCTCCACGTTCTGTGCCATCGCCTCGCTGTGCCTGATGGGAAAGCTGGGGGAGATGTTCACCGAGCGCGAGCTGAACAGGATACGGCGGTGGTGCATTATGCGGCAGCAGAACGGCTTCCACGGCCGCCCCAACAAGCCCGTCGACACCTGCTACTCCTTCTGGGTGGGCGCCACCCTCGAGGTAGCGTGCGGGCCGCCGTCCTTTCTTCGCTCCCCCCCCTAATACCCCCTCCATTCAAGCTGAGGGTCGTCCCGGGATTTCTGTGTGTGTGTGGGGGGGGGTGGTGTTATGCGAGAGGGGGTGAGGGGGCGTTTGGGGATCTCAGACAGTTTACTTTGTTAAATAAATCAAAGCGAGCTATCATTACTGCGGCGTGCTGACTTGTTAAATGTGTTTCATCACAAGAAATTGCAGATTAGCGTAGAGAAGGGGCTGATAAGTTGCCACAAAACAAATCCTTCTGGAAAGCAACAACAAAAGGGTTGCTTTCATCAGGAGCTGAAGTCTGCTCAAAGGTGGAATGAATGCCAGCTCAGATCATAAGAACATAAGAACATAAGAACATATGATGACGAGAACAGGCCATTCGGCCCAACTAAGCTCGCCATTTCTGCCAGATGAGTGCAGATGTGCATATTTCACTGTAGTCACCATGCTCACTTGACATTATAGCACAAACTGAACACTGATGTTAGTGACGCACTGGACTTTACAAACAAGTACTTTCATTAACTTTTGCTAATAGCTGACTTTATCTAGTCCTTGAAATGAAATCTTGATGGTGTAGCGTAGTAATTTCAATTGTAGAGGATCACTCAGTGTTTGTTGATTATATTGTTTTGGCGCATGTGTAAGTTATGAAGAAGTATTGCTGTTGATATGTTGGACAATGGAACAGATCGTTGTAAGATGTGATGTGCAATTGCCATTCACTCAGTTCCATACAAAAAAATAATATACTGAGGATATATTTTAGAAAATACATTTTTTTAACTCGGCCAATTTTTATATGTTCTGTTGTGTGTCCGATAGTGTACCACAGTGGTTTCACTCAAACGTGTCTTCATTCTAACCCTGCCTCGTGTCCTAGCTCCTAGATGTCTTCCAGTACACTAACTTTGAAAAGAACCGGAACTACATCCTGTCGACCCAGGACCGCTTGGTGGGGGGATTTGCTAAATGGCCGGACAGTCACCCAGGTACGGTTACACAGTGCGCTCCGCGTGGCTTTATCTGTGTGGATTTGCCTTTGTTAACTGAGACCGCAAGGCAATCAACACCTCGGAGGAGGGGGGGGTGGAGGTGTATGTTTAATTCATAAGGTCATTGTACAAAATGGGCCCAAGGACACAGGAGAAGGGCCGCTTTAGGTTACCAGAACTGTTTGTTGTTCTGTCCGCTGCAGAGGACTGAACAGAAAACCGATGTAAGGAGAGCCTTGGACTATTTCCGCCATGCTGCCGAAAGGCTGGTTTTCGAAGGCCTCAAATTGGATTTAGGTCAGATTCGGTGATAACACCGTTTTACATAATTGCATAAAATTCAGATTTTTGCAGTGATAATAGTAAATGTAAGAAACCGAATGGTCTTTCTCAACTGAGTGAGATCTCTACACTGATCTTTCGTCAAGGAAATTTCAAAGTAAATATGATGAGCCATTTTGAAATGGCTCTGATCTTACTGGTGTCTGCTGCTTGTTTTTAATCCATTACCCTTTTCATTATAATTCAATTTGGTGCACCCACTGTCTGAAAGCCTTTTAGTGCCCTCCCATGGGAACAGGACTGTCAAAAAGGGGGCCACAATACATTATTAATGTTTCCTTAAAGGGACACTTCACCAAAAAATCATTTTGTGTTGCTGGTACTGTACATACAAAGTAGTTGAGCCTTCCTCCTGTGCTTTTAATCGATCCCTGGTTTCTCCGGAATGAACTTCGTCATGAACGTGTCAGAGCAGATAATTTCACTGGGCAGTCCGTGTCAACCAAGTGCAGAAGTAAAATACTGAGAGGCCGTCCTTGGACAAGCTGGCTGCGATTCTGCTCAGAATCGATTGCTCTAAAACGCTGGCGAGGTCTTTCAGTGCCTCTGCAGCTGGCGTCTCATTGAGCTCATTGAGAAGCAAAGACGGATTTTCCGGGAATGAAAATGCGAAAGACCACACCCTCATCTCAACACATTCATGGCATGATTTATTTTAGAAGAGGTGGGATGGATTCAAAGGCTGATATAAAGGATACAGTTTATTAGAAGATACAGAAAGATATTGTTTCTGTATAGAAATATAACAGTGCAGAGTTTTGGTGGGGTGACTCTCTTCCCTTGAGTTTAGTCAAGGTGTCTAGTTTGTACATTTTGAGATTTTTTTTCCATGTACATCCCATTATTTTATTAGGTTTTATTTTTCTGTTCTGTTTCTGAGAGAGCTGCGTTTTAGCTCTTCAGTATCACTTGTGTAACAGCATTGCCCATAAGGGTTTCCATCTCTGTAAGTCTTGAAGACCATTGCTGGTCGGGTGCTTTGGCTGATTTGATTTGTTAATTAGCTAAAAGTGTCCTGAAAAAATAGCACGTAGGGATCTTGTGAAGTAGAAAACTCTGCACCTGGTCTTCACTGGCTGTCAGAAAACCGCCGTGCGGAGCCGTCAGCGGCAGGTGCTGCAGCGTTCCTCCCCAGCTGACCTAGTTTCTCTCTTTCCCCCCCTCTGGCTAACCACCCCCCACCCCCCTTCCGCCCTATGTCCACTCCAGACGCGCTCCATGCCTACTTCGGGATCTGCGGCCTGTCCCTGATCGGCGAGTCCAACCTGCGGCGGGTGCACCCCGCCCTGAACGTGAGCGAGAGGGCCTTCGAGCACCTGCAGCAGCTGCACCGGGCGTGGAGAGAGGCCTGCACATGACGGCTGGCCGGGCCGCCCCCTCCCCTCTGCCCCGCCGCCGCTGCCGCCGCCAAGCCATGAGAAAAGCCCACCTACCAAACCTTCTTCTTCTCTCACTAACCTTAGCAATAGAAACGATAGCGGGTAGCCCGTGGAGGAGTCTGCCCCGCTCCCAAAAGAGGGGGAGTGATGAATAAATGATCGGGGTGTAGACTCAAATCAATAATTGAACACGGACAGGCGGACTAGGTTCTTGGCCCCGACAAAGGCTGATACTGTTTAGCTTCACTGGAAAAAAAGACTCAGTATTTCCGCTTTCTTTTCTTTGATAAACCCTCACTGTTTACACCCCCCCCCCACCACACACACACACACACACACACACACACACACTTTGGGGGTGGTCTTTGAATGAAAGTGAAGCGGAAATCTCACTAGTCACATGCTTACATTTTTTTCCTTACAGTTTCATTTGAGTCAATTTTCAGACCTTTTTTTGCCTTGGATATATCATGTATTTTTTCTTTTTGTTACAAAACGTTTCTGTAAAAAAAAAAAATGAACAAACAAAACAACAACGTTGCTTTACCAATTGAACTTCTCTTGTGTTTGTTTAAAACGAGTGGGGAAATGGAAAAAAAAAAAAAAGAAAACATGGAGGGGAGGGTCCAGAATGGAGAGCCAGGTGTCCTTTTTATTTCAGCTTGACCCTTGTAACGAGGCCAGTCGAAAGGGCAGTTTCCCTTTTCCACTTACTGTACAATGTGCCTCAGACAGCAGACACTGTGCACACACACTTCTCAGGGCTGGCCTGTGTTGCTGCAGTTCAGCCTTAATTGAAAATGAATGTTTGCTTTGTGTACATACCAATACACAAAGCGCCATCTGACGGAAAAATGTGCGTTCAATGTCAGTTGATCCATATGACATAAAGATTACAATATATAAAATGATTTAATGTTTATATATTTATCTATAGATAATAAAAAGGCTGATGTGAAATAGCCTTATCACAGAAATGCTGAATTAACTTTTCTGTAACAGTGAGATTTGAAGAATGTAGTAGATGTTTGAAATATAGTATTTATACTGAAACTGTTACAAGTCCTGTATTTTATGTCAAAATCAGAGAATTGCCAGACAATACAGATATTATAGTGCATATTTAATGCAAACAATAAAATACTTAACTTTATTTCTCTGTAACATTTGTAAATATGCACAATTAAGTCCCTAAAATTGGATTACATGCATTTAAACGCATCTATACATCGTATCTTACATTCAGGTGTATCTCAGTGGAAATACATCACAGGTAGATTTTTTTAATTTAGGTTATATTTAAGTAAAATCTGTTCTTAAAGATAGTCCCCACCCCTTGAAGTGCATTAAAAATCTGAAACTATGACATCAGTTGACTGTTCAATGAGAATTACTCTGCTTAACAAAGAATGTGTCACATTTAACATTTCCTCAATACACCAATCAAGATTTCAAGTATTCTAACTTTACATTGCTAAAATGCTCTGTACATGGTTCAATGTACCTCATACTTTCAAGAGCTTTTCAGTTGGGAAGTAACTTCAGAATAATACATTTTATTTCCTATTGCACATGTATGTGGGGAATACATTTTGTTGTGAAATAAACATATTAGTTATCTGGGAGCAAATTGGAAGTGTGCAGACTTGACTTTCTTTTTGATTCTTTACTCCTTGCTCAGCACCCACCACAGTGATACATCTGATCTGATGCTATTACTTTGGGCTTGACAGAAGTTAGGTAAGCAGTCAGAAAGTCAAACCTCCTAATGATTCTTAATCTTAAGCTGTAGTTGTTGACTACAAACTTTTTGTTGATTGGACCACCCCTTTCGGGACCATTCTCCATTAGCAAATATTGGGAAGACTGTTTTTTCACCACTTTGTAGTGAACAGAAATATGAATATAATGGTAGCAGTTACCTGCGAAATGTCTTGGCATCATATATATTATGATTGGCAGATGTATATTTTGAAGAGGTCTGCAAAGATAGTGAAGGAGATTTCCCCTGTAACTAACGAGTTCAAGTGAGAGGAAAAAACCAAAACAGTGTGGCTTATGTACGGTAAATAAGTGAGATTCCTGGGCTCATGGGGGTTTTTTATGGGAGAGAAAGCCAGGGTCAGAATGAACTAGAGAGACCTGGTTTCTTATGCCAAGATTCTTCTGCACTGGTATCACGGTTGATTTCACTCTGTGAATTGCAGTGGTCAAAGAAAAAGCTGTTTTGTCATAAAATATGAACGAACGTGACCCGTTGGAACTGATCAGAAAGGCACTCAGCAACGGGTTTCAGAATCTGTTTTGTTGTGAGAGTTGCATGTCGCACGGCTCATTTAAACTCCTCTGTCATTTTATTATGGTGTTGACTGCTGGCTACTGAAAGACTTATTCACCGTAAAATACGAGCTTACCTTGGTGCATATTTCTTCAACAAGAATTCTGTATTAAGAATCCTCACAATTTAGGATTATTTTATATTATGCATATTTAATATTTGATTGAGTTTAATAAGAAGCTCTATTGGTTCTGTTTCACTGACATGCTCCACCAAAGTGCAGGGCAGCAGTATAATTTAGTGGTAGGGAGCATTCATTCATTCATTCATTTTTATTTGTATAGTGCTTTTTACAACACAAGTTGCCACAAAGCAGCTTTACATTGTTCCCAGGCCTGAGACCCCCTGAGAGCAAGCCTAAGGCAACAGTGGCAAGGAAAAACTCCCTACCAGGAAGAAACCTTGAGCAGAACCGGGCTCAGAGGGGGGGCCCATCTGCTTCTGGCTGGCACTGAGCAGATAGAGTTAAAGACAAGTTATGCAATGTACTTTAAGACATTTATGATTGATTGACAATAATAGTTAACAGCAGAGTGATTATAAGAATCACTCTCCTAGGATGTCCGGTTCTTGGAACGCAGTTGGCTTTGATGGGCAGGGCAGCGAGGTAGCAGCACTAGAAAACGGGACAGCAGGGCTTGTAATTGGAAGGTTGCTGATTCAGTTCCCCACTGGGGTGCTTCTGTTGTACCCTTGGGCAAGGTTCTTAACCTACAACTGCCTCAGTAAAATATCCAGCTGTTTAAATGTAAGCTATGTAAGTTACTCTAGATAAGTGCATCTGCCAAATGACAATAATGTACTGTAATGCTGTGTAAAAAGCATCAAGTGAGGGAGGGGTTTTGCCATAAAGGTTTGGGTTATAGTTTCATCTATGTGATGTGGCCTCTCTGCTACCAAATCAACATTTTGCTCTCCACAAACTCTCTACATGTGAGAGTGTGCCAAATGGCTGCTTTGATGTGACCACCAGGTGAAATCTGTGAAAATGTATCATTTTCATCTTGTTCATGGAAGGATCCCATTGATGTGGCCTCTTCATTGGTCTCGCAGTAGTCTGTTGAGTGAAAATTCTTTATGACATGCTGTGTCATGTCTTCTTTGTTTTATGGTTAGGACCATTGCACCTTATTTAATGATGGATTTCTCAAATACCATTGCTGGTGGAATGATTTGAAATTAAGAGTCATATCGGAAGACAAAACCATATAGAATAGTTATTTCCGTAACCGCTCCAAATCCAAACAAATATATGGTCACTAAATAGCTCTGGAGTGACGGAGTAAGTTTAACTTAGATGTTTCAGATTGTTGATAATAGGTTTTACAGTTACCACAAGAGCATGTTCTGAGATGTGTTGAAATTATAATGTTAGAGCATTGCACTGCATTGTAGCTTTCTCTTTTGATGAACATACCAATAGCTTTTTTTTGTGTCGGTATGGATAAGCATGTATGTCTTTCAAAGCCTTTCTGACACCATTGGTACACATCAGCCAAATTTCATCAAACTTTGAAAACCAATTAGAGTGGTTTATTTGACATGCCTCAGGGGCAGGTGGAAGATCTGATATGAATGTGCTTCTGCCTGTCTCCTTGCCACTGTGTTGCCACTGTAATTACAGTTAGGAGCTGCTGTCAAGAACATATTCATTAACCTTTCATTTGTCCCTCCAGAATGTGTGCCAACAATGAGAGTGTCTTATGGTGTGGAAAGGAACAGAAATTAACTTGTGACAAATTCAAAGGTGAGATGTCACCTGAAAGCCTTGAATCTTTACAGTGGGTTTGCTGTATTACCCAGGTGTGCCGGACAAACAAGTCCTCAGCTTGGTCTTAAAGCCAAAATCTGTGTTTCAGGGGAAAGAAGCCAATGGGTGGGTCTCCAGAGGTTTGATGGTGTTGGAACTTAGCCAAGGGATTCAGCCAACTTCAGCGCTGAAAGGAAAGGTTTAGGTTCAAAGAAGAAACGTGCGAGATTGCCCTTACAAGGCAAGCTTTCTGAAGGCCGTATATACTTGCACACATACTCAACAAATCCCCATTGACAGGATCAAAAGCAAAAATATTCATTACAAGCACAAGGGGCCCAATGTTGCTGCGCTATGTGACCAATCATCAACTCTTTGCAACAGGCACTTCAATTTTCAATGGTGGTACTGCTGGTCTCTTATAGGAGTGCTCTGCAATAATTTATTTCATTTCATTTTCACTGCGGTACCAGTCTAGAAAGCAGTTAATCAATATGTTTGTAAAGGCACTGTTCGCAACGACGTTTCTATTCGTTAAACCGTTATTGCGCTGGTTTTGTCATGAATGAATGTATGATATATCTGTATAGCGCGCCTCGCATTCGCTTCATCAGTGTTGGCAGAGATTTTGATTGCCACTCAGTCCTTCGGCTATGTGCCTTTGTTTTTTTCCCTCCATGGTAAAACTGGGAGGAATGAAATGAAATCCGCGTGGAGATGCCATCTGGTGACGCCATGACTGGAACAAGTGTCAGAGCCATCTCGTATACGCACGACATAATCCGTCCTTTTGAAATCCCCTCACCCGACCGTAAACAGATTTATTTTTTTTTATTTGTAACGGAAGCAACTGAAATCATTTTTGCATTCTTATTTGCTATTGTGGTTGTCTTTGTGTAATTTAAGAAAAGACAAGCAACTCATTTCAATTGCTTTATCAAGTCGGCTTTTTGTAGTTTGACCATTTTGATTTTCAGACCAATATCAGAACATAATAAAAAGTATTCCTTAACCAAAAGGAAATAACCGTGGGAATTGACCATCTTAGTGTTTCGTTGCGATATGAATAGCCAGGCCAATGATGTATGCATTTCAGAAAACTCCTGTGGCAAGCAGGTGTTCTTTCCCCAAGTATAGCTCACATTTACGACCCGATTATAAATTGAAGGGTTAATACGGTAAATAATGACACAAGTTTATTTCATGAGTATCCTATGCATCGTATCTTACAAACATGAATCTACCTTTTTACAAATCTAAAATAATATTTCCCTACGCTCAAGTGAAAAGAAGTGAATACAGTTACGCGCGACAGTGACAGTCCGTCTTGAGACAAAACAAGCATTGGGTGAACGGCTGAGTTCACGCCCATGAATGGACAGCGAGGGCGGGGTTTGCCTGTCTAAGATGAATCCTTCTTTGATCAAATTTTCTCCGCGGGCTGCAGGGTACAATTTGCCGTTGGGCATGATCTCGGGTCCACGGGATGACGATGCGGGCACATTGGGTTTGATGTGACATCCACAGTGCGTGCTAAAGCCATTGATAACGAAACGCGCGGAAGGCGGGTGGAGCTACACCTTTAACTGCGATTTATGAAAGTACTGTTCTTTTTGATTCGTCAACGTCTTATATATTCAAGCTTTGATTTTTAAAGATGTCTGACTCAGAGGACATGACAGAGTTTGGCTCCATAGTTGAGAGGATAACAAAAGGAGAGGTAAGTGTGTCGCGGTTCTGATTCAGTTAAATAGCCTACCTCAGATGCTGGGTCTAGGCTGAGATGCTCTTAGACTCATCTCTATTATAGGACTGTAACAGTTACCATCCCTTCCATAGAGAGGAAAGAGGTTCCGTTACTAGGGCGGCTGATTGCAACATCTCAACCCTTGCACTTAGGAGAAATACAAGAACCTCTTGAGATTTTTTTATAGCAGTTACATTACAGCGGTGAAATATTGTGCAGACGCTTCCCCGCATTTTCAGAAATATGTCATTACGCTACAGTAGATCCCAGATTTTCAAAACCCGCGTTTGGTTGGCTATACAGTTCAAACATGGGTGTTGTCAGCGCATCACATTTTTATACAACCTGGCAGAGAACCTTTCCCTAACTGAAACAATGCCGATACAGCCACATGTTTTTCGGTCAGGATTTCGTTTATCAGTCATTTGCGTAGGAAAAAAAAAGGTCTGTTGCAGTTAAAAACGACATGCTACCAACGTTTTAGATCGCTGTGGAACGATGGTTTATTCTTAGGATGCGGAATCATTTTTAACTGAAGCTGTCAGTTTTGATGTCAGGGGGGAAAGTGATGTAACGTAAGCGGCTCACTGAGATAAGTTAGTCGGTGACATATCCGCCGTAAAGCAAATAGCCCTATAGGAAGAAATCCGCTCTCTTTGCGGTTTGCTCAGTACTATCACAATGGCGATCTTATGACGTTATTATCTTGTGATTCTGCGTCTTATCACTAATTTAACGGACATTCCTTGTGTTGCGTACCGCGGAATACTGTTTAGGCTATGTTTATCTAGCTTATTTAGCTTAAAACACATTGACTTGTACAGCAATCGCGGAAAAAGTCATTTTACTATGTTTTGTGATTGGTGCAGTCGGACGGGGTCAGTGTTTCCTAAATACCTGTATGTTCACCTCGTAACACCCTACCATTTAAGCATTAACTTGATAAAGAGAGGTAGGGTTAGGTGGGGCTAAAGCGAGCACGGTCACAAACGACGGATCTATATGCAACGGATCTATATACATACATCCAAATTTAATGTGGTCGATTCCATTCACGACAATTTACAAAGACAGCTTCTTTTTTCTAACCTTTCCCCAGCTGCAATTTATGAGCAAGAACATGATAAGTTTGTGAGATCAAGCTGGAGCGTAGGGCTAAAGTTTGAACGCTCTTATATTAAACTTAACATGCAAGAATTTTTTTTATGTTTCAACACACCATAAATATGAGTCATTACCTCAATGTGTACAGAAAAGCACAACGCGAGAGTCGCGCAGATGTATGAACATATACAGCATCAAACCTGATGTACTTTAGATGGACAGTGTGGAAATTTAGAACACAGCCATTGATCATACGAGCTGTTTCAACTAACCCTATGTTCATTCAGACATACATTAACATGTATTAGTGCACTTTTCTTCCAATGGTATAATGAGCTGGAGGTATTCAGGAATCTGGCCGCATTCTATGATGGAATCCTTACATATAGGTCAAAAGGTCACATACATGGGAGGGGAAAAGTAAACAAACCAAATTGTATACTATATACCTAAACACCTATCTGTCTGTCTACCTATCTATGTATCTATGTGTCTATGTATCTATCTATCTTTCTATCTACATTATATATATAAAATAATGATGCATTTTTGCACCAGCTGCATGGTTGCATGAGAACTAATAAGTCTACCTACGCAAATTTATGAACTGGTGTACTAACAATAAATGCTGAGAGTAAACATCACTTGGAAGCTTAAAACATATCAGATCTATGGTGCAGTTATTACACTGCAAAATACTAAAGCATGTCATAGCCTGTGGGTTAGCTTCCTCATAGCTCTGCTAGCTGCTGTTCATCTTAAAAATCCTGCTGCCTACCTGACAGACTCCCTTTCCTACCACTCCTAGCCCCTCCCCTCTTTGTTAACCTTCCCAGCATTGGTGATCTCTAATCATGTGTGGCTGAAACACTATCCACATTGGACTATTTTCCCAGCATCCCCAGGGTGTTTAACTTGAAGTTGTGACCTAGGTAACACACCTGGTTGCATACAGAACCCTTAGGGGGGGGCCTTTGGGGAAGGGAATATCATTGCTGGCACTCCATGGATGGCTCACCCAGGTGTCATGGCTGTTTGTCCACTATTCACAGGGTTACACATTTGGATAGGTTTTTTGCATCTTCCTCTCCTTTTTTGCCCCTAAATTTGGAATGGGAAATTGTATTTTAGGCTCATCTCTCCATGACATCGGCTGCAGGGTACACTTGAGGGTAATGAATGCAGTCCTCTTGTATGACAATAGCTTTTTTTTTTCACACTACAAATCCCAGAGTGCACCAGGATAGCAAATGCTGAACGGAGGATAGTTGCATTTCCCAGATGTCATCAGAGCAAACCATGTGTGCTTGACAAATCAAAGGGTCTTTAGCATGACACACTAAACCAACGTCCTGACTCTCTGTGATCATTATAGGTCCCATGACACTTCTTGCAAAGAGAAAGGGGCTCCCCCAGTGTCAGGGCTGAATTCCTAATCAGGCTCTTTAAATCTGCCTGTCTAATAAACCCCCAGTTTAATTGGTTAAAAGGATACCCAGGTGGGTGCTACACATTAAAGGAGTCATACCCCCACCCCCACCTCACTGTAAATCACTTTGAGCATGCTGAATGGTGCTATATACATAATAATAATGAAAATTATTATTATTAGTTGTAGTAGTAGTAGTAGTAGTAGTAGTAGTAAGGGGGCTGAGAGTAGTGTGACAAGGGAATCTTGGCCATTCAAACCCACCCAACACCTGGGGGAACTCCAAGCCAATTCTGTTATGTTATTATGAACTCCTAGCCATTGTTGACAAAAGGCACAATGCAGATTTAAACCTGTGGGTCTGAACTGCAGGACTACACTCCAAATGAGTGCCTTCACCAACTGAGTGACTCAGGAGCTCCAGAGCTATTTAATGTTCAGTCATGCATTTATACATTCATTAACACAAATGAACTAATATGGCTGTTGCAACTCCAATTCTGCACAGTTATATTGCACTGTTTTCATATCTTGTTTTTATCTATTAGCATTTTTAAAATGTATATATGTTAACATGTGGGGTTATTACTTTTTCCATAAGAAATACTGAGGATGTTTCCCCAGTAAACAGGTTCAGAATGGATGTTAGGGAGGGAATTGTCATAAATCGTAGGAAACGGCACAAAAATGCCCCAGGGAATATCCCAAGATGCACTGAAAACAGTAAGAAGGCCAGCAATATGGGGCAATGTCAGAAATGTTTCCTGACTGCCACATTTACACCTGACCACCTCCCAAGGTGAGTAAAACCTCAAGAAACACCTTGGGGGCGTCAAGATCAGTTCTGGTGTGTGAAGAGAACTTGTGAAGATTCATTTCAGAGTCATAGTCCTACAATGTGACTTCCTTAACTGTAGCCCCTCCCTCTTCCCAAACTATCTGCCCCTCACCTCTCCACTCCTCCCCAGTATGCTGTGTGGTTATTAACTTACATTATCAGAATGCCTGGGTCCCTCACCTCCTTCTACTGCCTTTTGAAGACTTATCTGTTGACATTTCATGAAAATTGACTATGGGACATTGTATCCTCTTATATTGTAGATGTTTTTAAAAACAAAACTCCCTAGCTGTAACAATTCCCTTTGATACAGTTCATGAAAGCTAAATGCTTTCATTCTATCTACTAATTGATAAAAGTTATTGAACATGCATTCTTGTTCTTGTTATTATTATGTCAATGTAACAACTGATGCTGTTGTTCCTCGAACTACCATGCTATCACGACAACTACTGTTTACACTATTAGTTTCTAGTACTACTTCTACGAGGCCTACTACTACTGCTAGTAATAATTATTACTATAATGACGACGACAACAACAACAATTAGATTGACACTCAGATAGACGTTTGACACATAACGTACCACGAAGTGAAGATAACGCTTAATCAAAGTTTAGCTGTCGTTGGAATCCGACACCCCCCTCCCCCTCCTTTTTTGAAGGCTCGACTGCTGCAGATTGGTTTCTATGGAGATTGCACTGTCTCCACCCAGCCCCACATACTGCAGGAGCCTCCCCGGCGTTGAGTTTGCAGAAAGCTGTAGCCACTCGGCAGCTGCTGAATCACGCCGCGATTTCATCCGCAGCGTCAGGTCACGGTATTTAATTCATTGTGAAGTCGCACAGCGAATGATTGCACACGGCATCTTTAGCTAACGCTAGTAAAAGTTACAGATTACCCCTATTCAGAATGTCGGCGGTTTCACGACGCAGCTCAATCTTGGTAAGTGAAGAAAACTACAGACACGATTCTAGGTTTTATGGTGGTAAAAATGTTAAATAGTCTCCCTAACCGGGAAGTGAATTAATTATTCCAAAATGGCATGCTAGCTCGCTGGTGACCTAACCAGTCTCATCCTTGTTTGAGACGTGTCAGTTACGTCGTATACTGCGGAGAAAACCTGCGATGGCTGGCAAGCTAAGAGTATTTTCGTGAAAACATTTGTTGTTTTACAAACATTCTTTCTGTGCGTTTCGGGTAGAACTGGAAGTTAGCCATTAGTCTATTGTTCCCGTTAAAACGTTAGCCAGCTAACGTTACTTCCCTTTTCAACCAACTTGTTGGAATAGTTAATTTACCGCAACTTCAGAATTCATCAGTTTCCATTAAGGTGTTTGTACAAATATATATCCATAGTTTGGTATGTTTTTATGTGTAGGAATTTGACCCGTGACGTGTTTGCAGGTTGTCTGTGTCACATTTTACCGTGAGTTGGTTTTCAGTCCATTGATCAGCAATTATTTCCTCAAGTTGACAATCCGTGTATACAGAGTACGCTCAAGTTGCTGTAACGCAGCAGATGGCATAGCCGTTTGCGCTTTTTGTTTCGGTTAGTTCATAGCGCAGTCGTATAATGTCCACACAATCAGTTATTGTTTTGTTTGCAGGTGCCAATCAAGAACATCGAGCGGGAGCTCCTCTGCCCAATCTGCAAAGAACTGTTCACGCACCCCCTCATTCTACCTTGCCAGCACAGCGTTTGTCACAAGTGTGTCAAAGAGCTGCTCCTGCTGAACCATGAAGATTCCCTCAGTACCGATGCGGGGTCCGAGTCGTCCTTACCCGGGAGTCCTCGCTCCAGAGTTCCCTCTCCTAGTATGGAAAGACTCGACCGGCTCGTGAGATCAGGTGCGGTTGTGATTTGACTGTTCATTCATAATTAATAACCACTTTTATTGCTCGTCTGTCAGTGACTTGTGCATTGTACGCATTTTGCATTTAATTTAACGTACTTAAGGTAGCACATTTTCTGTTTACACGGATAACCAAAGTATGCTTTTTAAGTGAAGTGTGATGTATGGTTAATGCCATTGTGCCGTGTTCAGATCTTTGCTCACTGGACGCCATCAACAGTAATGCCATTACTAACCTCGTTTTTCTCATTGTTTTCTGGCATTGTGAAGCACATACCTCAACTTTAAAGCAAAGTAAACAGCCTTGAAGCTCTAACAAGCTCTTTCAAGTCTGTTATAATTGGTTGTTCCACATTTGCCCTTAGGGTTTCCAACTCAGAGACTTCTAATCAAATGTATTGTGTATGAGGTTTTAATTCGGTAACCACAAGTGAAAAAAAATGAATGATGAGTATTTATCATTTAAACCAGCTGGATTGGGAAAAGTCTCAGATTATTTTACTTTTCAGCACTTGACTGAACAAAGCTGTCTGTCACCCAATTAAATGATTTAAAAAATTCTCATATAAAGTTACCTTGGGGGGGATGTGTTGGAACTGTACAATCATTTGATTCATTTGATGTCGAAAAGCAAACAAACGGTACCTAGCGCTGAAATTTCAGCGTCTAAATCCATGCTGGAAACAGCATGGCGCTAGACAAGGCAGTCTTTCTGTGAGCCGAGAGTTTGCCTCCACCACTCCAAACCACAGCTGCGGAGCGCGCAGGAAAGATCGGTCTACGTTTACTCAGCCTGAATGTGCCCATTATTTGCGTACATGCTGGTAATCAGGCGGGCTTCTTGCTTGCTGGGAGAGAAGCAAAGTAGTCATTGGGGGCTTACTTTGTTTTTTTTCTCACGGAGGTATTTTTGTCATAAATGGAAACTAAATATCAACAGCAAAGTGAAAGGGCTGAAATGTGTTGGAAAGAAGTGGAAATCCTGGAAACAGTGGGCTCTTTGAAATTAGAAATTGCAAGGTAGCGGGGACTAGTAGTAAGTATGGAAGTGTATTGTCCTCTGACAATGGGGTTGTTTCCAGCAAAATGTCTAAGCAGGTTCACCTACACACATTTAAAAGGGTGCAACACAGTTCTTTAATTTGAATCCTTAGAAGTTGATCATTGTTGGTCATGTCATGAATGATTGTGTTTGTGGTTAAGTCCTTAGAAAATGCTCATCACTCCTGGGCATCTTATAGAAGTTGAGCAGTTGTGATACTTCCGCATACTTGTCTCCTGATGGGCCTATGGTGGAACCCGGAGTCAGTGAGGGCGATTAATGTGACTGCACAGAGCACCCGGGGCCATATATCACCAGCCATGCATTAACACACCACCAAGCCCTTTCTTTTGCGTTTAGACTATCGGCGCTCCTAAATAGACTCGAGATGAATCAATATTATGTTAAACTCCCATGTAACCTACGTGGAGGTTCGCATTGATTTTGAGGGTGACACTTGAACAGCGAAAAAAAAAGTAACGATTCACAGAGCGGTAGGTCTCTGTGTGCATAGCAGTATGCAGACAATGCTTGAAAAACATACATTAAACAGGCCTGTGTTTGCAATGGCCAGGGGTCCAGACCTCTTTCCTCAACATGAAGCTAGAAGGCAGAAGACCAGTGACGTGTAAGCAGTACTCTGTGATTACAGCAGCTGTTCACCTTTGTTCTGTGTTCAAGTGGCAGTGGGGAGCCTCTTTAATCATTACACTGTTGTCACTCCACTTCTCTTAGTCAGTGTGAACGAGGTCTCACTCCACTTCAGTCCGCCTGTGTGATGTGTTGGTCTCACTTCACTTCTCTGTCCATTGCTTGCAGCCTCTCTGAGAAGGTCATTTGGAATGAGAGGTAGACGTGGGTTCCATTTTTTTTATATAGCTGTAGTGAGTATAGTGTTCTTAGATCCCCTGTGAACACCTACATAACTTAAATATCTACTCTTTTATATCACCACACAACTGTCAAACCAAGCTGTTTTAAAACTAATAGTGTTGAAGCCATGGGTGGAAGATTCAAATGTTTAGGGTACATTAAATGTCTGCTGAGCAAGACCTTTTATTGGTGTAGCACTCCATGTTTTAGTCAGTCATAAGTGCTTCTTTGTTGCCTCCTGTCCTGGTGTTGCTCTTACTGGTGAGAGAAGGAGGGAAGTTGCCCACCTATTACACATAGGCATATTCTGCTTGCTGACCGAGACTGAGGTTAATGCTGCCTCATGGGGTGACATCATTCTTATGGGCATATGCTCACATCTCTCCTGAACCAACTGTACTGTTATCTCAGAGACTCAGATTAATGGTGGAAGTCAGAGAGGACAAGGCAGTGCACTGTGCTGGTAGAGCTGTGGAGGAAGCCTTGGAGTGATATGTGTGTTTGTGTGTGGAGGTCTGGGGCTTTGGGGCAGATGGATGCCTGGGAGTGTTTTTGTATGTGTTTGCTTGTATGTGTATGTATGTGTGAGACTGGGGCTTTAGGGGAGGTGATGTGCGTGTGTGTGTGTGTGTGGGGGGGGGGGGGGGGGCTAATGGAGATTCTCTGGGAGAAGTTTGCTCAGTCCCACTTTGACTAAAAGCAAGTAAGCAGGATACTTAAGTCTATTAACATTTTGAATGAAGTATTTGCAACAGAATGGCTAAATGGACAGTGCGGTCTTACCGCTGATTTAAGTGTGTACATTTATATATTGCTCAGTAGACATTTAAGGAAACTTTGGAGTCAGTCTAGGTTTATCCCCTTATTATTTCTATAAAGTCCCTTCCATCTTATACCCACTCCTTACCCCTCCCTACTAATTAATTAGTTCAGACCTCCGGTTGCAATGGGGTTTCTTTCTTTTGCCAGATATTAATATATTGTCTATTTTCAAGTGATATTCAGTCCAAAAAAACCTCATGAAAGCTGCAAAGTTTGAGTTGTTGCATAACATGTATTTGTGCTGAAATGACATCTGAACCAACCAGATGGACAGACAGTGTCATTTATTAATTAATATTGCTCTCTTTTTATGTGGTATTTTTTTGGTCTTCAGTTCCAATATTAAATGTAAAGCCATTGTAATTAAGAGTGGATATTGCTCTTGGCACTGAAATCCCCATTGGCTATACCGTGGCGTTGTTATGACTTGAATCCGTGTTGCTGGTGGTGTGGTTCCATAAGGAAGGTACGCCGTGCCCCAGAGTGGCCGTGCGATGACACGTCTGTTTCTGATCCAAGCTCTCTCTCTCCGCACTGTCAATCACAAACCCCCCCCCCCCCTCCCCCCCCAAGCCTCGCTGAGGCGGCAAGCCCCAGCGTGCCTTGCAGAAGGCCCCACCTGCCACATCCTTTCCCTGAGCCGAACGCCCGGAGTCTAAGTACACCGTTTGTTCTCTTTAAATCACACATGCCCCCCCTGCATCCCCCCTCCAATGTCAGGGTGCTGCCCTCCAACCCCGTACCCCCCCATCCATCACAGCAGTCACTCTTAGACAGGCCATCTCTCCATCCATTAGTCACTGACACGCCCATGACTCTAGCTCCCCATCACAACACTCTGTCACACAGTCACTTGCGTGGTTTTTATGTGTTCACAGCATGTGTGTTAGATGCTTGTTTGTCTTTGCATCTGTATGTTTGTCCTGTGCAAATGCATCGTTTGCTTTGTTTTTGCCTGCCCACTTTCATATTCAGCTTGCTCCTGTCATGCCATCGAGTGTCACGAATGCTCCCTCTTTTCCTGTGACTAATTTGGTTACCTGTAATGACTCTCTCTCTGTCCCTCTAGAGCTCTAGATGGTGTGGTTGTGAAGGCGCAACAAGCTATGGTTGCCCAATATCTGTGTAAACGAGTGTTTTTTACATTGAACTGGACTACTCCTTTCAAATAAGTGAGGCATTACATCTGCAGGTGATGGATTGCTGAAACCCAACTGTTTCTTTTTTTTTTTTCTTTTTTACTGTGTCACTTTAGGGATCTCTTCTGACTTGGTTAACTGAACGCGTTTCTCGAGTTCTCGTTACGCGATACTTCCGCAATTGCATAAAGTGCGTAATGACCTAATTGTCGCAGGTGCCAGTGTTGACAAATATGGCCGCCGCATGTTACAGTGATCCTCTGGTGGAGAAGAAACGAATCTCTCGCTGCAGTTCCGCTTCACCGGTCAGCCATGCAAAGGCACTATCCCGCTGTAACGTCTGTGTAGCTTTCAGTCGCGGGAGAGCATAGTATGAATGTAGGTCATCCATATTTCCGGGAAGATTCTCATCAGATTTCCTGTCCTATTGGCAGCAATGCTGTGCTCCCCTAACCCCTGCCATATGTCTAATGCACATCATTATATGGCTGAAACATACAACATAAGAACAGCGCAAACTAAACCCAGTCCTTTTTGTCTTTTGTGGATATCCTTGCATGTGAAGGGGATGTAAGCATGGAATATGCACATTTTCCCTGAAGCATGCTCCATATGCTTGTAACAGCCAAGTCAGATTAGATCCCTTAAAGTCCATCACTTGCGTGGTTTTTGCGGTGTAGCTTTCAGAGCTATTTGAGATGCTGTTCCTGAAAGCAGGAAAGCAGTTTCCACAGGTACTTTGTTAACCAGCATGCAGCCACCACTTAATCATAGGGGACTATATCAATCTGTGGCACCTAAAGAGAAGTCATGCCTTGCTTCTGAAATCTCTGACCTTTGTCTTTGAACATGGTGTGCAGAAACTTTGCTACTGGTGGCCAAAAAGCCTGAAAAGTCAATCATAAAATTTTCATTTGGTTATTGAGGTAATGAAACCCAAAACCATGGTTGTGTAGAGAGTCAGCTTTGTAGTCTACTGACTGAACATGTGTTTTGTAAAGGACACTAAGACAGCCATGCAAGTGTAGCAAATGAAGAGGTGAAGGCTCTGAATGAGAACCAGTTCCGTTAGTGATTCTACTCTGATAAATGAAAACGGATATTTAAACGATTATATTAGAAGTGCCATTAAATGTTTCAGATAACATGCATACCGTCTCTTTCTTGAAAAAAGGTACTCTCTGAAAACACTGTAAAGCCTTGTTTTCATTGTTGTGTCCAGATCATTGTGAACACTTAAAACACTCTCTTTTCTGTCTGTGTGTGTGATCCTTTGTGTGAATGACCCTGTAACTTTAGCAGCCTGGGAATGACTTGCGTATAGTCTCTGTTCGCTCCCAGTGTTGGAACTGTCAGTGGGCCTCCACCCTTCCTTTTGACTTTTTTTTTTTTTTTTTGTCCTGTTGCCGTTGTGCCACGCCAGGGTCGATCTCCTCGCCGGGGTGGAGGCGAGGCTCGATCACGCCCCGCATCACGACGTTCCCCTGCCCGGGCTGCCAGCACGACATCGACCTGGGCGAGCGGGGCATCAGCATGCTCTTCCGCAACTTCACCCTGGAGTCCATCGTGGAGCGCTACCGGCAGGCGGCCCGCGCCGCCGTGGCCATCATGTGCAACATGTGCAAGCCGCCCATCCAGGAGGCCACCAAGAGCTGCATGGACTGCAAGGCCAGCTACTGCAATGAGTGCTTCAAGCTCTACCACCCCTGGGGCACCCCCAAGGCCCAGCACGAGTATGTGGGCCCCACCACCAACTTCAGACCAAAGGTACTGTACCTAGGTCCAGCTGGGGTCCATCGCTCTTCATATATGGGATGTCTTTGCATGAAATGCCAGTGTTGAGTCACAGTGGGTGTTGCTTAAAGGACCAAGCCACAGATGAGTCAGGGCCTCAGACGTGCACTTTCTTGCTAAGAGTGATTATTTTTCCACTGGCTTTTTTGGTGAAGACTACTCCTCACCGGAGCTCATAGTGGTATATTGTGCTTACAGGGGAAAGCACCTCTGGTTTGTAAGCTTAGTGTTTAGTAATCAGAGACACTGTAACTCAAGTGTCATATTCTTGAATTGATAGAGAAAAGCTGATTGAGCAGCCTTTGCAAAGCTCTATAGAGTATAAGCAACTCTTGTGCTGTGTTTTCTGTGAAAGGGTCCATGAAAAGGTGTTTGGACCCTGATAATGACCCTGATGGGGGCTGACTGTCTGCTGATGCTGTTTTGTTTCAGGTTCTGATGTGTCCAGAACACGAGATGGAGAAAGTCAACATGTACTGTGAGGTGTGCAGACGTCCAGTCTGTCACCTCTGTAAGCTTGGTGGCTCTCACGCCAATCACAAAGTGACATCTATGAGCAGTGCTTACAAGATTCTTAAGGTATGCCACCTTTGAACTATTTAACATGAGCTAATGGTTGTAATTTCACCATTGAAGGGAAAGTTAAATTGTGATGATGTGTGCATTGTTCTCATGTTTACCTGGTCATTAAAGACCAGGCCTCAGGTGTAATCACTCCTTTTGAAAAATTAATTTACGCAAGCCGCCATGGATGAATAGCATCTATTAGCACATATACAGGTGTCAGGTGTCCTCAAGAGCTGTGGTCTAGGGCTAGACTGGGCAATAAGAAGCTAATTTCAGGGAGAGTTCAGCCACCCAGTGAAATTAGGGTCAGAGAACTCTGCCCTTGGTCAGTAATTTAAGACGACCCTGCTCACAGGCAGCTGGGTCATCCATATTTAATGGAATCATTTGTTGCTATATTGCAATCTATCAAACTTCATTCTGCCCTCTTTGAGCTCGGACAACAAGGCATATTGGGTGTTCTAAATAACCGGAATCTGTCAGGAAGAGGTCAGGTTTCTCCCACAGATACTGCTGCCCTCATGCACTTTATTATTATGCCAACAGGAGAAGCTCTCAAAAAGTATCCATTACCTAATCAGCAAAGAGGACCAAGTGAGGACTCAGATTTCTGAGCTTGAGGTGTTGATCAATCAAACCGAGGTAAGCATCTCGTCTGATACAAGCGCTAGAGTAGGAGTAACTTTCTCTGTCGTGTGTGCATGTAGAGGAACGTGTTGTGCTTGCATGGAAAATCTTATCATCTTTCATTTCAATCGATAACTTTGCGGTGTGCAAATCTTTTCAAAGGTGGGCTGTTCAAGCTATGTATATAGGGATGTTGTCATATTCAAAGTACAATGTAAACCCCAACCTTTGTAATAAGACTTAATCTTAGCAGAGGAAGCTCTGTTAATCAAATGTATGTAAACCCAGGTACTGGTTTGCAGAACAACACGGCAGGCCTTGTTTGTCCATAAAGGAGCAGCATATTATTTAAATAATTCAAGCATAGAAAAATGAGCCTGTTTGTTTTTAGTGTGCATGGTGTAACCTATGAATCATTATGGCCTTGGCACACAGCAGTGCTTTCTCTTTACTCTTTGTCCCTTGCCCTTTATTGTATCTTCCCCAGGCACATTTGCATACATTAAAATCTGTGGGTTTTATTTCTATAAACACATCCCGGGGAAAGTTTGCTGTCTTAAATTATTTTCATAGAGAGACTGGTACATTGTATTTGGACCCTGATAATAATCCAAATGGCCATGTGAATAAAACCTTGTTGCTCGATTTTGTAACAGTGTGTCTTGCCCATGTACTGCCTTTGTGTATGGAAATTGATAATATAAGGCTGTAAAAAGCCTTGAAAGGAGAGTTCTCTGACAAGGACATTAGGTTCACATGCTGGCAGCAGAAAAATCCAGCCTGCATATTTTTAGTTGTCTGTATTGATTGGTTGTTGAGGTGACTGCATCATTTCTTGAGGTTAGAATATGAGAGCACACTGCATGATGAAGTAACATTATCCTCTAAGGGTACCCGATTATGTTTGGCTGTTATTGGTAGAAACCATGTAAAATAATACTGAAGTCTCTCTGTTTCTGTTTGTTTTCCCATAATTTGGAATATTGTCATGTGAACTGCTAATGTAACTATATTTTCTTGCTCAGTTGATATAAACAAAGAAGATACAAGAACAGGCACTCTTCAGGGGCTGTGTCTACTTTGGTAGATCCCTTTGCTAGTTTTTTGCCATCTAGTGGTAAACAAAGTTACTGTGGTTACTTTTGGGGGAGCTACTCCCTCTGAGTGAGTGAGGGACAGTAGTCTTTCAAGGGCAGCTTGGCTACATCCAGTAACCTTGAAATATGATGACATAAAACTGGGTTGCAGTGGCATTCTAACACAGTGCTCGTTAATCTCAGCCCAGTGGGTGATGTTCAGGAGAGTACAAGTCATTTGTCCTCAGGCAGATTTAATTTTGGGTTAAGTGACAAAAAATAAAACCTCTTCATCTTAACCTGTTCATGTTAAGATTTTGTCTTTGCTATATTTGGCAATACTGCCTGGAATGTGCAATGTCACAGCAAGAGGTGTGGGAAGAGCCAACGACAAAACAACAGCTAGCTAAACAAAGCCATTTGTCCATGCTAGCGGCCCTCCGGTGTGTGCAACTGACTCTAATTCTGCTCAGCTCACTGCTGATCAACTTCAGTATAAAAACAAGACAACCAGGGTTCAGGATTCAGATAGTACACAATATGGTGGTTATGTTATAACAGTCTTCCTATGGGGGGAAAGAATGAGGCCTAACACCCTTACATGTTGTACCCACATACAGTATGTAGCCCAACCCTATATGTAAATTGAGTTAAATTTATGGAAAACATAAGGATTTTAGCATATTTTCTAGAAACACGACACTCAAAAGGAATCATATTAATGACTAATGTCAATAAATATGGAATTTATTGTTATTTAGTGTTTATTAACTAGAAAAGTTACATGAATGTATGAAAAAAAAACAAGCTTCTATCTGAACGTAACATCTACAATACCAATGCCATGCTTCATCTCTATAAATAGACTTCAGCTTTCACTCACTTTAAATACAAGGAATGTGCTCTCTTGCATTGCTCACTTTGTGATGTAAATAGAGTTGGTTGGAGTTGGCTAACTATCAATAACTTCAGTGCTGTTGAAAGAACTGCTACTGTTCCCTTCGTCTGAGAACATCTCCAGTTAAAAGTGTTCATGGGGACAAACAGAACAGTAAGATGATGATTCAAAACAGCTTTATCTCATGAAAATCGTAAGAGGTTGTAAATTGTAAGATTGTTTAGGTGAAAGGTTTGTAAATGTAATCTAAAGTGTAGGCAGACATTTTCTGTCTACGAGTTGTCCTATAAGTTTGGTGTCAGGAGTATATCGATTTTAATTGAAATTCATTAAAGTAACATATTAAGACATGTTGGCCCTTGTTGATATTCCAGAGTTAAATAATCACATTCCGAAGACCAAAAGCATTTGAGTAACTGATCGCTGATGAGGGTATGGTTTATTGAGATGACAGCGGTGAAATTCTTAAGCTCTCTGTCTTTGGGTGAGACCATAAGTAAACAAAAGATTAAATTATGTTTTTTTTTCCAGTGGGTGTAACTTCACTCACCTTAACCATTGCAAGTGATTACATATTACCCCTTTTTTGTTACAGTGTGAATCTCCCCAACAGGGGATTTATAGGACATCCTGTTAAGAGGTTATACATAATGGGTATGGAAAATAATTGGTCAGATTTGACCTTTGGATAAAATGCAGATTTTATTTGAGTGGAACATTACTGCTAGCCTGTGTTAGCCTCCTTGGTGTGGACTCTTGAGAATGGCAGACTGTTGGCTGTATCGTTGAAGTAGTCTGTATGCCACTTTGATGTCATATGAGACAAAATCCAAGCCGGCCAAAATGTTGCGACTCATATCAAAGTTGGCTAGACTGACCTGAAATTCACCAGAAAAATGCCATGAACCAACACACTTCCAATGGCATTCAATATTCTTTTTGATTACTTATGTTACGTTCACTTAAAAATGGTGAGGTTCATCTGGCGTTGCTGTCATAGACTCTTAGGGAGCCCCACAATACGAGTCAATTGCCTGGAGACTCCGGAATGTTAGAGTCCAGTCTAATATACTTCTCTGCGTGACGTCTCCCTGAATGAGCGTGTGCTCTCTGTTGCCTGGCGACAGGAAAACGGAGAGCTGGCGGAGAGGCAGGCCCACGACCATTTCGACCACCTCTTCGAGATCCTGCAGGAGAAGAAGGTGGAGATGCTGAGGTCCATCGAGCAGTCGAAGACCCGCCGCCTGGAGAAGCTCCGGGGGCAGGTGGAGGAGTACCAGGGCATGCTGGAGAACAGCGGGCTGGTGGGCTACGCCCAGGAAGTGCTGAAGGAGACCGACCAGTCCTGCTTCGTCCAGACTGCCAAGCAGCTGCACACCAGGTGCGGGCCTCCTCCTTTGACCTATAACCTTTCCCCAGTCGAGCACCACCTCCCACCTCCAGCAGAAGGCTATTCTTTGAGCTTAATGGGGATCAGGTTCAAGTTATTTCTTGCGGTAAAAGTTAGAATCAATCTGCTTACACAGGCCTCTGTCTCAGGGAAGTACATTCCTGTTAGTGTTTTGGCGAGTGTCTGACCATGTGCTTTTAGGCTTTGAGCCTTTTAAAGTGACACGTGTGGGTGGATTTGTGGGGGAGATTCTATTTAACAGCCCTCACGTTCTTCCCCTTAATCCTGATAATTGATCTCCATTAGATACAAAGCAGCTTAAGACATTCACAAAAATGTCAGGATACTTTTAGCTGTAGCGGCTGCTTTGCCCTTTTTACCGTTACAGTGACCAGCCTGCACGCATTACTTACATTCGCACAGCAGTGTTGTCTTGGTGTCTCTGCTGTTGTATGCTTGATGTTTAACCAGACTTTGCATGGTGTTTAACCAGACTTTCTATAGTACAATATTCAATGCCATACTTTGATAAGATGTAAAAATGTAATCTGGGTGATTCACTCTCTGAGGTATCTTCTAAACAAATATTAATTTCCAAAGACTTTTAAAATGTATGTGTATCACTGATATTGCCTCCATGTCCCATGTCATCATTGTCCTTATAATGCCTCATGTCCACATAAAGATAACCCGCCCAAAGGTTTTTTTAATTTATTTTTTTATTTTAAATATCTGTCTGGTCCAGGATCCAGAAAGCCACAGAGTCTCTGAGGACCTTCCACCCAGCAGCTGTCCCCACCTTTGACGAGTTCACTTTGGACGTGTCCAGAGAGGAGACCCTCCTGAAGGAGCTTAGCTTCGGAGGAGGTGAGGGTCACTAATCCCCGACAGTCACTCTCGCTTGCATGAAGACGCTTTCGGCTGCGCGGCTCTTCCCGGAGGCTGCTTAATTGCATAAGCTGTTTACCCCCTGGATGCCTGTGGGACTGTGGCACTGAGAACACGAAGTGTTCTCCGTTCACAGCACTGCAAAGCGCTGTTTCTGGCATCTGTTTTGATAATAATGGGAATATGGGCAGCAAAAAAAACATTCTATTAAGTGCTTCCCAAGGTAATTCTCTGTCACCTTCACTTTGACCAAGCTGGCCACCTAAATAAACTTCCCAAAATAAATAAATAGATTAGTAGAAAGCCGTAAACGGAACTGTTCGTAATTTAAGGGAGCAAACAGAATAGTTGTTTTGAAGTAATGATCAGTTACATATACCAAACCTCTCCTAAATGCTAATGCCATGCAGTGGACATTTAATCAGCTTAATAAACGGGCTTGTTCTCACACTATTACTGGCACCAAGTGGCGTCATTCCTACGAGTCCCACCCTGAGATGGGATGATCTGCATTTGTGGGTTGCCCTGCTAAAAGACAGGGGTCTGGGCTGTTGGAAGGAACAGTTCAGCTGTCCAATGACAAGAACCATAAGGTTTTTATCCCTGTTAAAAACTGACCGCATAAGAGTGGCACAAGGCTGAGAAGCTTTTCAGAGTGGCCATAAACGGTACATAGTCATCTCCAGTGGCTCTGTCAGAGAGCAAACCCAGGGAAAGTGTTTGGTCAGTAGTACCGAGCATGTATGAATCAGCTCATTGAGTTTACATAGTACATAGTACTCTGACAGTGTGTTTGCATAGTATGCAAATGTAAATGCTCTTTGATATTTTGTTTCTAGCAAACAGGAAATGAATTTAAAGTCCCAGTTTGTATTACTGGAATTTTTTGCTTGAGCACTCTGTTCAGAAAACAGAAAAATTCTCTCCAGATTTAAGTTTAGCTGTTGTCATTTCAAAGGACCTCCAAAATAAATTTGGGTTCACTTCTGCCTCCCCTCTACTTTTAGACGTGGCTCATAAATCCGGGGGAAAATTTATCGACACTTTCCCATGAGCGAGTCTCGCTTGCTCTCTGTCCTTTATTTCACCTCTCCTCCGCTTCTCTGAACTTCTGGAGAAAAGAGAGGAAAACTCTTTTATTTAAGACAATAAATTGTTTTGCTCTGATGGTGAGCCGCAAATGTTCCAGGTTGTTCTTTCTTCTGCTCTGTGCCTTGTTTAATTCTCAGCAAGGCTGAGCAGTTCAGATGGAGAAATTCAACAAAACCAAACCGGTTAGTCATCTTACTAACCACTTTGAAGCATGCGAGGAAGATCATGCTTTCATAGAGGTGATGGTGGGTGTGGGTGTGTGTGTGTGTGTGTTTGTGCATATGAATAGGAGGAAAACTTCAGCCTTATTTACTGCCTACATTGCATTCCAGTGCTTTTCTTGGTACTGCTTGAAGATCTATTTCCTGATTCTCTCAATGTGTGTACTGAAGGAAATATACAGACTGCAACTGTCCACATCCTTTATACAGGATCATTTTAAAGAGCACATTGTGCTCTTCTATAGTGAAGTAAAACCCAGAGAAACGTTTAGTTGCCTTTATAGTACTTTGTTGAAAGCTTTGTTTTTTTTTAATACACTACACCTAATGTGTATATGTTTAATGATAATAATGACCTGCTGGGAATTTCAACAAAACTTTGCTGTTGTCCAAGATGCACCTGCACTTGAGCAATTTCCACTTTTAGCACAGAGCAGCCAAGGCATTTCTGTTACTTGTACAACTGCTCCCTCACATTTAAGCATGGCTTAAATCCGTTCCAATCCTGTTACTTCACTTGACGAAAATGGAAAAAACTCCAAACAGCCCTACTTAAAGCAGACGCCGAGGATTGATGCGCATGGCCTTAATGGCCGAGCAGGGAAGTGCCGCATTCAGTCCTGGGAGAGGAACCCGTCTGGATTAATGTCCAGAATTAATCGAATTGATTACGAGAGAAAACGGAACGCTGCAAATCTGTCTCCCGCCCGCTTTATAAATTGACCTCGGTGATGCGTGGCGGATCACAGCAGCTCTGCTGCTTACGCCGCACTGATGTCATTCCAGTCCTCGCTTTCGTGTTGTGTGTGCCTACCTTTGATTACTCAAAACGTCTCGCGGCAAATGACGAACGGGAGCTTTCGCATTCCGGACGCGTGCAGAAACCTCCGGCTTTCTCCCCACGCTGTGTCATCTCGCTGCCGCGGGGCTGCTGCAGAGAAGGTGCTTCTTAATGCGTCTCTCAGGCCGATCGATAGTTTGCGATGCGGAGCGGAGCTCTTAGGCTCCGTGCCCGGCGCCTTGGCAGCCTTCCTGTCTCCTCAGCGAGGCCGTGCATCGTCCCGGGCCCGGTCCACTCGTTATGGGAACTGTTGTATCTCCCTAACAGAAGGGAAGGAAATGGGTATGCACTGAGTGCTTTTGCCGGGAGTTGGACAAAAAGCTCCGGCCCGAGTTCCCAAAACGTTCCATTAATGCAATTGCAAAATGCAAATTGGCCCTTTCCTCCCATTGCCAGAGGAAGCATTGATTTTTGTGAGTGATGTACTTTCTCCCACCCATCCCTCCCTATAAAACCGTTAGCACGTCATTTGAGAAAGTCTTTATTGCCTGCAAAGGCTTGTGAACTCCCACTGCGGTATGACCCTGCCCATAGGGAGATGGGGGGGAAAAAAGGGTTTCCAGCATTTACACAAACATAGTCACGTCATGTCTCTCCCAAGTGTTTGTCTCCTGGTGATATTAGAGGAGTGTTTATGAAGGTTTATTTGCAGCCATTACATATTGTGGCTTTGCCATGGAAAAACATTTTATTTTAAAAATAACGTCAACCCTATTATTGAACTATATCTGGTATTGCATCATTTCACCAATGTCATAATCCCTTTTGCTTTTGCCATTATTTTGACAAAAACACATTTGAGAAGCAAAATAAAGTTTGGCAGCTAATGCTTGTTTTTAATTCATTGCAGCAGTGTTTTAATAAACCAACAATGTTTCAAAACTTCAAATTTTGTATCAAACCTCCATATTACAGGTATTATGTGATGTTGAATTGTATCCTTATTTTTCTATATTTCAGCTTTTCTCAAGCACAGCGGACATTTAAAATTATTTTATATATTCCAGTAATTTCACTAATTGATTCATGTACTCAGCCTTAATGTCATTCAGTGTAAAAATATTGTGACACATTGATACTGTAGTTAAAGTCTAAAAAATGATGTCCATTCATTGCCTACCCCCGATCATGCCCTCATAAAAGTATATGATGTTTAACAAAGAGTACAATTACAGTTTTTCTTAGAGTTTTCTTAGAGTTGCCAGTTGTATTAACAGTCAGACTGTGTCACGTGCCATAGCGTGATCTAGTTCTGGAGTGATGAGGTGGAAGGTCAGAAGTGAAGTTCTCCTCCACAGCCTCTGCTCACTCCCTCGTGCTCAGCCCTCACTGTGGACACAGAAATACTTTATAGCCTGTTCGCCCTGACAGTGTCAGTCGTGTTCATCTTGCCCATATGCGTCAGCTCTTTCTGCCACACAGAGGAGTGGGGTCGGCTTCCCCTCACCCTTCCCTTCAGACAGACGCGTACCACGGTCCGTTTCTTCTCTCCCCCCACCAGTGCCAGACCCGCCCATCATCGATAAGTTCCGAAGCCGGATCTACAACGAGGGGCTGATCTGGTGGGAGCTTCCGGAGGACAGCTGCCCCACAGACCAGCAGGTGCTGGAGTACAGGAAGCACGGGGCGGAGGAGGAGAGCGGCTGGGAGGTGCGGGACAAGGTGTTCGGCTCCAGCACAGTGGTGTGCGACCTCGACAGCGACAGCGTCTACTCCTTCCGGGTGCGGACCTGCCGCAACTCCTTGTTCAGCTGCTACAGCCCGGAGGTGACCTTTTACACGCCCCCAGCTCCAGGTACGTACGCAGGCCAATGCTCGAGGGAAGGGGGGACTTCATACAGCTCCATACCTCCATACAGCTGCTAACCCCATCCCCTCCTTTGATTGCCAGCCCTGTTGGACACAGTGATAACTTTACTGACATTTTAGATCAAATGACAGGTGACTTGAGGCTTTTGGGACCCAAGGTGAGTAGCAAGGTGATCTCTGGTCATTTGGGATCACTGCAAAACATGTTCCATTTAATGTCAGGTGACAAAATTAATGACAGCATATTGGTTCACAACAGTTACTCTTGTATGCCCTTTGTTTCCTTACATATTATGTAGTTATGACATAAGGCTAAAAAAAGTCTACAGTGTGCTTTTTATAGAAATCAAGCATTCTTAGGCCCATAAAAGCCTGGTATTTCTAAAATTAACATTCCAACTCTGGCAAAGTCCTGATTTGGGAAAGGCAAGGATTTCAAGGCCTTTTCAAAACAACCATCCATCAGGAATGGGAGAACGCTGAATCAATTGCCATAATTGTATGGAATCTCTGGGCCTCAGTTCAATATTTTCTCATTTTTTTTGTTGTTACCTTAAGCTCTTTCTGCTTTTGACTGTGTACTTGAACTCACAGTGGGGTCCTTCAGTTTTCCTTTACATGATTTATCATAGATATTTTAGTCATACAAAAACTGACGTCATAGAGAGCTCCCCCCCAGATGACCTTTGACCCCTCTATTCATGCTGCCTTTGTGCACATTCAGGGCAAGCCGGCACTAACGGCAGCATGCATAATTAGTGTTTTACTTACTTTATGTTTTTGTGCAACCAGTTTATATTGGCATACATTAACACTACTGCAGGGCTGAAGTAGAGATTGCTATTATTGAATCAGTTCCTGATTTGTTTGTCAGTTACTGGTGGAAATCAGTGGCAAGTGGGTTCAGAGCAGATTAAGTGGGTTAATAGCACATAGTCATTGTTTACTGTTGATCTTTCGTGAACGAGCTCACAGCTGCCTACATGGGCCATTATTTGGTAAAACGTCCACAGTGGTGATTCAGTTGGCCCATCGAAACATGAACAATGAGGAGCAAGTGGTGTAGAACAGCAGGCGTGAAAAGGAGAAGGCATCTCTCTGCTTAAGGTTTCTTAAAAGGCCAATATATACCATAATTTCCTTTTATAGTGAAACCACAGCCCATTTGCAAGGTATTACTATTGACTGTATGTGTGTGTGACTCAAGGGGACCTGCAGGGCTATAGTATTTGGCAGATGGTTTGTGAAAGTAAAAGTTTGTAAAAGGTTTTTCCTAATTACCTTCTGTTCTCTGTGCTGATATGGCACTATAAGCACAGATAATCAAACCGGATAAGGATCACAACATTAATATTTTCTATTGTTGTGAAAATACAAGCCATGAGTTTGTAGGTGAAAGTGAAGGTAGTATGTCGCCCCTTTGAAAAGCTGTTTGGGTATTTAGAGCAGAGATTGGGAGATTAAGCCAGCAGGCTCATATTTTGGATTAAACACAGACTGTGAGTGAGTGTTTGTTTCCCTGTATTGTCTTTTTTCCATGAGTGGCCTTAATGTTTTAGTCTTGACTGCAATGAGAGAATAGGCACTGCAGAACTGGTGCATGTGGACACCACTGTCATTCACACCGTGTGTGGTGTAGAAGGTCTGCCCTCAACCACTGACCCTGGATCAGTTATGCCCCCTCCCCACATACTGTTAGGGTGTGCATTAGGGTTAAGTGATCTGGCCCTGAATCAGATCTCAAGGGCAGAGATCATCTGACTGGCCCGACGGAACGCTCCGAATGTCATGGAAGAGCTCCGAAATGAATAAAATCACAGGTCTCTTAGCATACAGGAAATGAGAAAACGGGGCCCTTTGGTGCGATTTGATGTATTTTTGTCTCATCTGCATGCCTCGCTGGTCTCTCTCACCAAAACCCCAGCTGGCGTCCAGCCCAGTGTAAATTAATACAGAAGCGAATCCACATTCCTCTGCTCTTTGGGACGTGTAGGAGCGATTGAGCTGTGCGTTATTAATGAGCCGGAATTCCCAATCTCCACAAAGCAGCGGCAAATGGGTGATCTGGACCTTCGTCGTCCCACTGCCCCCCCCCCCCCCTTCTCCACCCCCCAAGACTGCGTCAGCTCCAAGGGCCACAAACTGCCATGACCAGGTCATGGGTGAATACACTCGGACCCAAATACCATACAAAATGGGACACATTAAGAAGGTTTAAGAGCCGGAATGTATTGCACATTTTTTTAGTCTTACTAAACACTCAGGTTTTTTTGTGGGTGATGTGATAATGGTGATCACAGCTAGAAGAAAAAAGAAATTCATGGTCGACCACTGAACTGTTTTGTGAGAGTGGCCAAAAACTATGTTGACATGTTATAAGAAGGTTACTTCATTTGTACCTCTCACCGTTTTTGTAACATCCCAGACGGCAGTAGTTTAATCTGGTCAGAGTCAATTTACCAGTTAGTTGTTTGCCCTGTTTTTTTTAAACATTTGCAAAATATCAGCAAAATGTTTTGTGGTTGTTTATTTCCATGTAGTTTTGCCCAGGTAAATGAGATTTTTAAAATATAGAATTATGGTAATATTTACCGATTTTCCAGCAGTATTTTTGTGTTGTGGAGTTCTTGATTGAGGATGCTGAGGTTACAACATATTTAATTAAAGAACTTTTTCAAATCAAGTAGCTCTGAATCAGTTTCATAAAATACTGTTTCATAATTTCATGATCAATTATTAGTCCAAATTAAAACGGGGATTAGTAATGTACTAGAGTTGAGTAGTTTAGAGCTTCTAGTAATTGTTGAGTAGGTGAGGTGAATCTGAAGAAGTTCAAATTATCTTCAAATCAAATGTCACAACGTTTCAAATACAATTCCCCTGATCCAAATTTATACCCTTTTACACATAATCAAAAACTGCAATATTATTACCGTTGAGGTTATGAGCCTGTCCTTTTGCTTTTTTGACAACAGCGCCCTCATCTGACTAAACGGGGAAACAACGTTTAAAAATGGGATTAACGATAGCGATTTAAGAGTTGCTATTTCTACATGGCTTTGGTATGTAGAACTGTCTTACATAAGCAAGAAGGAACTCTATTTTAGAGTCTGACAGATTCTAAGCCTGAGAAGTAAGGTAAGGGCAAACCAAATGTACAGAGAATCAACATATGTATTGATGTGCTGATGCTGTGAATATGTGAAAGTGAATATCTGCTGAATATTGTACAATGTAAACTACTGCAAATGTGAAAGTGGATGATTCAGTTGAATAGTAGTGGCTATCAGGTAATCCAGTGAAAAGTGTATTTCAGTTGAATTAATTTTCAGCTGACTTCATCATTACTTCTTTGCTCCTAGATTATACAGCTCATGGAAGTCTGAACTTCAAGGTCTTTGAACATAGATTGTGATAGTCTCAGTTCAGTAGATGCCCCCTTAATGCTTAAGTTTTTTTTTTTTTTTTTTTGAAAAATTCTAAAACTAACCTCTAGGCTGGAAGTTTTTTTAGTAGAGCTGTATAGGATTTGCTTGTGTCGTTGGTTGAAGGGATAGCTGCTTGTCGAAATCAATCAGTCAAAGGCCGGAATATTGTTCTGACACACTGACTGCTTGGCCCGTTACACAACATCAGTTTGCGTTTTCTTCAAACGCCACAGGGCCTGCGAAGAGGGACGTCGTCTGAGCACACCCGTTTGCGTCTGTGTTCTTTTCAGTTTTCAGCTTCCTGTTCAACGACAAGTGCGGTTTCAGCCCCGAGCGGCTGATCCTGAGCAAGCAGCGCGACTCGGTGGAGAGCGTGGCCGGCCTGCCCTTCCTGCTGGCCTCCGAGCGCGTGCAGACCGGCAGCTACGTCTGCCTGGACTACATCATCGGCGACACGGGCATCTCCCAGGGCAGGCACTTCTGGGCCTTCCACGTGGACTCGCACTCCTACATGGTGAAAGTGGGCGTGGCCTCCGACTCCAAGCTGCAGGAGTGGTTCCACAACCCCCGCGACACCAGCAGCCCCAGGTAAGGCTGACTCTGGCCGTTTCTGCAGTCTTGGCGACGGGCTGTCACGTTCGCGTCGCGGGCTGACGCAGTGCCAGGTTTGAGAGGGATGAATGGCACCGCAGCGAGATTGCACTGTGACGTATCTCTAGGGCAAACGCAAGGCAGGTGGATGGTTGTGTAGAGAGCAAGGAAAGGGAAGGAGAGACTTTGAGCGCGTCAGAAAGCATTAAATGCGTTTGCCTGATTAGCTAGAGCTGAAGGACCGGAAAGATCCATTCGAGGCGATGTGTGCAAAGGTGCGAAGCCTGCATTGTTTGTAGCCACAGAGACAGATGTGAACATGCACAGCGGCAGGAAAGACAACGTGTTTAAATTACACTAACGAGATGAAGTGGACAGATGCTGAATGTGATTTACACTACAACAGGTGCTGATAACACACGCTTTGCTGGCTCCCCCAACGCACAGGTACGACCATGACAGCGGCCATGACAGCGGCAGCGAGGACACCTGCTACGAGCTGTCCCAGCCCTTCACCCTGGTCACCGTGGGGATGGGCAAGCTGTTCATCCCCAAGGGCTCCGCGGCGGCTGCCGCGGCGGGCGACCAGGGCGGCCGCGTGCTGCCCATGCCCCAGCGCATCGGCGTCTGCCTGGACTACGAGGGAGGCCGGGTCTACTTCTACGACGCCGACACCATGCGGTGCCTTTACGAGCGGCCAGTGGACTGCTCGGGTACCATGTACCCCGCCTTCGGGCTGATGGGCAGCGGCGGGGTGCACCTGGAGGAGCGCATCACCGCCAAGCGGCTGGCGTACCCGCCTGATGAGCAGTAGGCGCCCGCCCGCGTCCGTACGCTCTCGGCGCCCTGCCCTCCAGCTGGCCTGTCTGTCTGTCCGTCTGTCTGGTCTCTGGTCTAAGGGGATCTCTGTCCTAGCAATTAGCAATGCTCTCTGTCCCTGCTCCACATTTCAGTTGGCTCGAATCATGTTGCTCGCGGGTTTTTACGAATACCTTTTTATGTAGCACTACAAGTCCAGTACTACTAAGCCAAGTGATACCTGGGAAACCTTGCATATGACCACTGGTGTGCCTTTGACCCTTTTAAGATGGATTGCGATGATTATGGTTCTAATAATCATGGTTATGGTAATGATTCCATTTTGCGGATGCTCTAGCTTGCAGTACAACTGGCGTTACGAAATGAGCCTTATGGCCCTCATCCACACAGGGGCATAAGAGCTCATTCCCGAAATTGGTGGAAGACGCAGAAATTCATGACCAACATCCACACAAGGTGTCACAGCCAATGTCCACACACGTATGAGTGACCTGCACAAATGTGTGTCAGATGTAGTCTCTAAGTCCCTTAAAGAATAATAACGTGGTTAAGAGGAGGTTTGACAGGAACACTATCAGACTAATCTAAAAATAATCACCTACTCACCAGAGTTATTAAAAAAATTACATGTCACTCTATACAGATAGCAGTACTGCTGCTTGCTGATTCAGTACAAAATATAGGGAAATTTCTTCACAGCAGATGTCACAGATTGAACTGATTACATGGAAATTATTAAAGCAAAATATTACCTTTTGAAAAGTAAGTGTTGTTTACAGTAGTTATGTACAGTAATCACAAGTTACATGTTCAGTGCAATAGTGCTTTTGACAGTTATTTCTTATAAAAATGCACCATCTTGCACATTGTCTGTAATTATGGTCACTAAGATTGTAATATAATCTGTTAGTGTGATGTCTCGTAATGATATCCATGGATAACATAAGTACGTTCAGTTCAAAGTAAATGGCGATCTGGGACTCCAAGCACCTTGCACAAAATTCACATCCACAACGGCACTTACCTGCACCAAACACTAATTTATAACTGATCACCTTTCCCATTCACTTTGTCACATGATAATTATTTAAGAATTCTGAATTGAATATCACATAGATAGAAACACATTTTCACTAAGTCAACAGGAGGTATGCAGAGATTCGTTCATTAACTGTTCCACTCGATTAAATTCAGTTGCACTATGTTGATGTTGATCATGAAATTAAAATGTAATGTCAGTACTGAGGATCTGATTGTAGGAATACACTTTAATCATCTGGTGTCTTTGCCTATCTGGAGGATGTAGAGAGTGATGATGAGCTGTAATTTTGTAACTGTCTTGTATGATCTTGGAAATCTTGAAATGTGTTTAGTGGAAACTACTCCTCTACTTCTTTTGATGGGTCTCTTACACCACGAATGTGTTTCTGTAAGACAAAGCTGGTCCATAAAGCAGGTTTTAACTACACAAGTGCTGCTACTTAAGCCTCAAGCTGGACTTGTCTCTTATTGTAGTCCATCTTAGGAAGCAATGTAGTGTAACGAATGTAGTGAACCATGGAGAGTGAGGGTGTTTCAGCAGAACAGGTTCAGACCAGTCAAATGTCGATTGGCCCTTGTGGAACAGGGCCGAAATTTTGGGGCTACACAGCAAGCAGGTCACTTTTGTCACACCCCCAAAGGGATGTATTTTACAGAGAATGGAATATTTGTCGGTCTGGTCAGGGTGTAGTAGTGTAATAACTGTGCGTGTTACCTCAGGTTCTGGCCCTGTTGGCCTCTTGCTACCTACCTCCTTACTATGTTCCCTGGCATATGTCATGTAATATTCTCGGCTGAACAGGTCTTCACTTGACAAAAAAGAAAAGTTGCTTTGTGTGACTTCTAGTGTGTGCATATCTTATTTCCACATGTCAGTTCAACAGAGGCGGTAAGACGAGGCCAAATGGTTTCTTTTTTCTTGTGTACAATCAGGAGCCTCTCTGGTTATACATGAATAATAAAAAAAAAATCACTGGAGTGAAAAGATGCACCTCTTTTAATATTGAGCAAGACTTCTATTATTTTTGTATTTTAGCCTTTTCAGTGTGCATATCTAAAGAATAAATATATTTAATTGGCATGCAGCAAAATAAGGGAGACATTATTTTCCAAAAAAAAAAAAAAATAATAACAACACTTGATCCCTCTTGAATGCATCTGTTGGAGAATTGACCAAGAAAGAGTTGAACTCGATCAAACCAATAGTTATCTGCTGTTCCTGGTGCTATTCTTTTACAAAACACAAAAATGCTGACACAAGACTTAAACCATCATTTGCTTTTGCTTTGTTTGAAAATGGCCCTTTTCAGTCAACACCTATAAGAAATGTTATATTCATTTTGAAACAAATTCTGAAACAAGACCAATGAGAACATGAGATCTAATTGTATGAGACTGCTGTTATCAGTGACCTTTTCAAAATAGGTTCATCACCTCTGTGTCCTAGGTATGTTTTGAGTGTCTCAGTTTTGTGTGTCTCAAGTTCCTTTTTTGTGGTGTTTTTTTATTTTTTGTTCTGTGAATATTGAAATAATCATTAATGGTATTTGGGTTGAAAGTAATGGATATTTTTGTTCCTGATGGGTGAATAAAACTAAACAGAGTAATACTCTACACCATTCTGTTACTTGGATATAACACTTCCTTAGAGAGACCTGCGTATATTTGTCTGATGTCAAGCTATATTTTGGCTTGGATTCTTAGAGTCCATGCATGAGATATGCAGCTTTACAGGTAGTGTTGCTTCATCAAGCCTGTTACTTCATCTTACACATAGGTTTCATTGAATGTAAAATAATTTTGGGGTATAAATGGTAGAATGTTTAATTTGTCTGGTATACGTACTCATGACGCCACTTCAGGTCATGGGCTGGGAAGCATCTTTTGTAGTAAACACTGGGTAGACATGGGTGCTGTAGATGCTTTTCTTAGTTGCAGTACTTTGGCTGGTTAAAATGGTTTGTGTCCGGGCAGTAATTTCAAACCAAATATTTAAGGACTTTCTCTCTGTTACATTTTTTTCAAGCTAGCACTTTATAGCATGTACACTTTGCGCTGTGCAGTACTGTGTGGATTGGTGTGCAATATAACTTAGACTACAAGAAGTACTGTATTTTGAAAATGGAAATGGGATGTAACATGGCTTTCTGTGAGTGTAATGTTTTAATTGAAAATGGGCTGTCTCAGTAATCTGTTTCTTGTAATACTAAGCTTTTTTAATTTGCTGTTTGGGGTTTTTATATAAAATAAACTACAAATATATTTCAGTGTGGCTTTTTATACAGTGTGTCTGTATTTTTGTCCAATACTAATGGATTTAAGACAAACTTCAAGCTCTCATAATATTATCATACTCATGCTATACAGTACTGTCCAGTGTTTACGTATTTTCCACTCAGACTTGCTAAACCCTTACAGGGCAAAACAACAACTGCATAATGAAGTCATTCAAATACAGGTTGTCAAGGTTTCATTCATTGAACCAAAAAGATGGAGAGTGGTCAAAATTAGAAATACAGGTTGCTGTGCGAGGGCTTTGTTGCTGTGTATTGTTCAAAGGGGGAAGCTGCCACCTACACGATCAAACTAATGCAAATGAAGCCTTCCTCTGGGGGTAAAAATATCTTCCCTAATTTGTCTCTTAAAACTGCAACCTGATACTGAATCAGATATTAAATATGTCATGTTAGAGACAGTGAATGAGTATATCCTTTTTTTTTCAAAACTGTTTTGTCTTTTATGGTTATGACATTCAGGATTTACTGAAACCTTACCACTCATGGAGGAAACATAAGATATGTCCAACAGTGTGTCTACTACCTTGATTGTTCCATAAACATGTTTGCATTTCCATGTAAAAAGTGCAGAGCTAAAAGAACCTAGCTGCATGTTGAACACAACTGGACTTTTTAAACCTATAATTCCTTGCAAGCTTAAAAGCACAAAAGGAAATATCACCCAGTTGCTTGCTTTTTTTTTCAACAGCATGGACTTCGGATCAATTTTGACAGTGTCTCTGGTAAGTGTATATGTGGAGCTCAGAATCACTCCCGCACCATGGTCAAGTACCTTATAGTGGGCACACAAATAATGTATGTTTCTCTGTTCTGGTTACTTGTGTTTTTCCATGAATATTAATGCATTTATACACTGCATTTGTACACAGAAAGGTTGACACTAAATCCACATGTAATTCTTCAAAGGTGAGCACATCAAGTTTGTTCTGGGAGGTTGCAGTAATGTGGTTGTTATAAAATGTTCATAGAATGTACAGTCTACTCCATCAACTTTGAGCTTCTCTGAAAGCCATTAAAGCTACAAAATGAATGGAGTTTGTCCTCGTGATATTCATCACATTATACCTGGATATGAATACAGTGATAACATGGTATAAAATTTAGCAACGAGCCATTATCTGATACTCCTTAAGACCCTTTTCTGTGATTTCTGTGCAATTTTACAGGTTTTGCCAAATTAATGTAGATATGATAAAAAACAGATGGCCACATCAGAGAAGCTCCCTCTTCTTCACAGGCAATTTTCTAGATATGTTATAGCGGTCTGCATGCCCTTTCAGTGCCCCACATGGTGATGACGTCAGAGGCTTTTCCAGGGATTAAGGAGGAATTGCTCACTCTTAGTGGAAAGCTCTGAGAAACCACCATCTTAGTTGTTACAAAAACAAGCAGTCAATATAAACATGTGTGCTGATCTAAAACACCCATTTACAGTACTCATGCACGTAAAATGATGGGAATAATAATAACAAAATGTGACTGTGTCACCTATTAAATAGGACCAAAATATTTTGTATTGCACCTTTTACAGTTTAATCTTTAGAAAAGAAACTCCTACATTTATGAACTGCATACCATCTCAATTTTTTAACCATTTCTAGAGATCTGAATTCAAGTGTACAATCCTTTGATTTCTAAGTAGGTTTTCACTCTTCACACTTCCTTTCCAGACAAATGTATTGTCAAGTTTCAAGTCTACTGACATCCAATAAAAATGATGTACATTTTATAAGTACTGCCATTGTCTCGTTATTACTCAAAGCTGTCCATTAATCAGTTATGGGCACCACTTTGCAAATGTCCCAATGACATTAGAAATTATGACCACAACTCTTTGTTGCCACCATATGGCCTTGTACATGACCTGAATATGTGAAGACAGTTAACGGGGGTATGGAGATATTAAGTATATAAAATGTGTCTTTTTGGAGGCAATGTTCATTTTATGGCCTAATTTGCTACGGTCCTTAATATGCACTAGAAACAAGTGACAATTATATTGCCCTTTTCTAATGGTGTAAAAATGACAATAATATTTGTGTCATAATATAGTTTCAGTAGTGCAGTTCCATATTGTTCTCATCCTGAAGATGCTCATGTGGCTGTCAACCCGGAGGAAAAGGAAGGTGGACACGTCACGCCCACGGCCTGTAACACGGAAGAGGAGAGTAGAGGAAGGAGGCTCCACGTCATTGAGGTGCATTTATGCGAAGGGGCAATGAACGTGCGTTACACGTTCTAAAACACTGCCATTTCTTGTAGCTAGCTATGTACAAAAGAACGCATCATGAATTACATTCCATTTAGTCTTTACAATTGGGATTATCGGCACATTTGAAACGACTCTCGCAGCAGCACCCAGGATAATTTTTTTTTGGAATCCCGCTGAAGGTAATGCTGCTGCATTTTATTAGCTGGCTAGTTAGCCATCCGCTACCCTTAGCTAGTCTTGACACCGGATAGACTCATTCGCTCGCAGGTAGCAAGCAGCTCCTGTTCTGACAGCCGTAGCCCTAACGTATCCTGCTAACCGGCTAGCTTGCTAATTAGACAGCAGTATGACAACATACTGAATAGTGTGGGTGAACGTTATTGTCATTGCAATATTCATTTTGTTGGTTTTCACACTGAGCAGGTTTTTACAAATAACGCCGACCAGCTAGCTATCCATCTTGAGAATTCCTGTTCCAGTATGTTGGAGTTGCCTTTGCTATCTGCTAGCCCGTCAGCTAGCCTGTTATTATCTGATCCTCGCCATAATTAACGCATATTTAACACACACGCGATCGGCCGTTAGCTGGGTTCACTTAGAACCTGTCTTGCTTCTATGCGTGGTTGATTCAGAATAAATATTTGAACCTCAACCTGCTGTTATCAATTGGGAATGCGGAACAGCGAGTGTTGGTCGGACACGCGATATCACGGTACCGCCTCTGACAGCCAGCTACGGTTCCACTTAACAATGGTAGACTTGTCACCTGTCCTCATGTTTGCTACCTGCTTCCATTATTATAACCTAGAACAGTCGATAGGATACACAGCCGCTGCACAATGCAGGTTGTGTCAATAGCTATATTTGTTTTATATAGCTTGTCTAGTCATAGCTAATCTTTAAGGGTACAGTATTTTCCTAAAAGGAAGTGTTACGTTAAATATTTTGTCATTCTTGCCTCAGCCATTGAGGTTTTGTTCAATTGCCTTTATCCCTGTTGTGCTTTGCGGTGCGCTCTTGACAAGTCTTGTTTCAGGTAGTGGGAATGCTGCGTTGCAGCATGCAGATTTACATTCATTTGAACTATATCTGTAAAACTACTTGTTTGTAGTTTAACGCATACTATAGCACCTCACAGAGTAAACTAAGTTTGAGAATCAGTGATCGCAGTGAATAGACAGATACATCGTCTGTGCAATACGGGTGTGTTTTCCACAATAGAAAAAAAAAATTCCACAGAAATTTCCTAACCAAAGTACAATTGTTGCGAAGGTGTGTCTGTAATTAGTTTGTCATGAGAAATCAACCGTCAGAAAACACCCTGATCTACACGCCCTACTCAGGCTGTCTGTCCACATAAAAGAAGAGTCTTTTTTTTAACTCGTAGTAGAGATGTTTCACATAATCTTCTGCAAGCAGGCGGATAATGACTTCTCTTACTTCAATATATCTGACCCAGGTTTGTGCACTGAACAAAATCAATGCACGGTGCAGATGAAAAGTGCACATTGACTCAGTTTCATCCCGGCAGCAGCAAGACGACATCGCATCAAGTAGCATACTGACAATGCCAAAACTGTCCTGTAACCCTGCGACCTGGGGGCGGCAAAGCGGCCCTGTGTGTTTCCCTTCAGATTCGTAACTTGTCTTTGAATGGCGGGGAGAAAACTGATTAGCACACTTTAAGTTGTTTTCAGTTGTTGGAGCTTGCATATTTGGACTATGGTATTGAAATAGTTATGGTGTCATGCTTTGCTATGCAAATCTGGATAAAATCAAAGTATAAATCTGCCTTCTGCCTTTCTGAGTTATTTGCATACACATGTGTAAAAGAGCTGTATCATTTGTATTGTTCTGTAAGATCCTGGCTTGTTTTAATGTGCAATGGATAATCAAGTTCTTGTGACAAGATTGCTAGGTCTGAATTAATTTAGATAAACATAGAGATCACTGAAATCCATGGTTACGCCAGTTTATATGCAGCAGCACAAAGAATATTCAGCACATGCCTTTTCTCTCTTTAGCTGTATTCACCGTTAAATTAGAAATGCCAGACGACTGAAAACACTTCTATTTCAAGCATCTAACACAAGCTTGACTGTCACACCAAGGTGGAAGGGGCTCCAAAGTGAAAATGATAGGTCTAATTATCATCATTCCATGGGAGATGTAGCCCACAGGCACCACGATAATGAAGGCGAGCCGAATCACAGTTCTGACTGAAAGGTGAAAACATTCTCACGTTTAATTCATTCAAAAAAAATGTGAAATGTCAAAATTAGGCAATTAACCAGCCATTTTTTTTAATCAAATGTGTGATCTTCGCTCAATGTGAGTTTTGGCAGTATGTTACATAGCAGCCGTGAGGCTGTGAGTTATAGCCTCTGTTCATTTGGTCAGAGAAACTTGCTTAAGACGAGGCTCAGTGCTGACTTCTTACCACTGTGTTAAAGTTGGTATGCATGTGAAAATGTGGAGGAACAGCAGGATAGTCCTCAAGTCTTCAGGTGCTGTGAGTTGGTAGGGCATCTTTTCCAGATACTCATGTCCAAAATGACAATACTGTCTATTTCAAAAAAGAACTAGGGCTGAAACTGCACATATTTTATCATTTAGGGTGGCTCAGTGCTGGCGATGTTCACCTTAAACTCAGTTCAGTAGGTTTGCATTTTCAAAGCATATGTTTAAAGGTTTGCTCACCACCGGACATTATACAATTTACGGTGTCTGTGTGACATATGTTATGGTCACATGTGGTGTAAGCCCACTAAAGAAAATGGAATCTGCTTAAAAAATGTTCTTCAATCATTTTAATGCATTTTCTATTCCATTATGAAGTTGAAAAAAGTCACCAGAATCTAAAAACATGACCAATACAAGCAGCTTGTCCTTAATGATATTAATTTCTCAGCTGGCTCATGTATCCAGGTTGGCTTAAATGTGTACACTTTTACACTTTGTCCACAATGTGATCCAGTTATGAAGCTGCGTTTTTTTACAGGAGCAATTGAGATAATGTACTGTCCCTTGTTCAAGGGTATGTCAGTAATGGCTCACCTGATAAATACCTGGGCTTCTGTCAGAGTCTGCTAATCTAACCACTGAAATGGAAACAATGCAGCAAATAAAAAAGAATATCAATTTCAGAGGTTGTTAAATTGTATTGCACCACTTGAATCTTGCAATGTAAATAATGGTATCAGTATGAGAATGTGTTGAAATGCATTTGTGGAGAAGCTGGTCAGAACATCTTGCAAAAAGAATCAGTAGGAATAAAACTTACAAAAAACAATGAATTATTTAAAAAAATTACAAACAGAAGGAACCTGCCTTCCTTGCTCTGCAGCCACACACCTGTATTTAATAGTCCTTAATTGGCAGGTGATGCTAATTAACCAGTGGCTGGATTACACAGACACAGACAGTTACAAATTGAAGTAACTTTGAAACAGTTAACTGGTTCGATGTATTTGATGTGAAATGAGCTCAGTTATTGCCAAGGTTGAACAATGAAAGACAAGATCCTTCCTTAATTGGTTTTGGGGAACAGGTGAAGGTTCTCCTTCACAGCATTATATTTTGCTGTATTTTTGGCATAAAGGACATTATATTGTGTTCACTGAAATATCAACTAACAAATAAAAGTAACAAGGACATGGACAGAATAATATACATAATAGTTCAATGCAAGCCAGTTTCAAGAATGAACAACTTTGTTGTAACTGTGTTGCATTTGTGAAGAAATATGTTGATGGGCTCAATACACTAGACTTGCTGCAGATAGTTACAATGTAGCCAAATTCAGCAGGGCTATTTTGGCAGGAATCACCAGACAACCCATGGCTGAATTTAGATTCCCCTACTTTTATATTGATGTGTTTGTGGTCTGTACATGTCATTTTGGTTATTGTGGGAAATACCTAAGCTCCATCATGCATATTTTCTGACCCAGCGTACAGAGGTCAGGAGGTAGCCTGGGTTTCATATTTCAGACTGATTTTTTAAAATCCAGAAGTTATACTTAGAGAGTCTGAAGCCATAAGAGAACTTTGAAGAGAGAGAAACATCGACCGTCTGTGGAGTTGGTGCAAAATAAGTAGAAATTTCTTCTGGACAGACACTTTTTATTTTGAGATGATAGATCTGATAGATCTTTTTCATTTTTTTCTATAACGTTGCATTCATTGTTTCTTCTGAAATACTAATGGCCAAGGAGCAGTGCTGTTGTAATTGCCCTTTTAAAGGCAACTGCAACTGAACATTAAATATTTGAAATCCTCTATGTATAGATAATACTGTATGTATAAGATTTACTGCTAATATCGATCATTTAAAACAGGACAATTTGCAGGACAGGACAACTTTGATGGTTGATTCCTCTGTTGGAAGATAGGAAAACAGCCTGGACCTAGATGAAAGCTTGAGAAGCAGATTGTAAGTGCTGTGGGCGCATTTTACATAGTTGAGTGGATATACAGATTCTACTTTCTAATCCGAAACACTAGAAAGAGATTCAGGTGTTTGTTTTCCCTAATGTTTATATCCTGTTCACAGCACTTTGGTCTGGTCATAAAAATCGGTCACCTATCGTATGTACTTCTGTAAGTGTCCTTTACTTCTGGTTGCTCATAAAATTCTTCACTGGAGGAACACTTAGTAAGCCGGTTGAGGTAGAGTACGCCTGAAATGACCCCTGTTCAAATGTGGTGAATCCTCTTTTGGCAGACAAGATCTTGGAAAGAAACAGAAAAGGTCAGAATGCCTTATCTGAAAAAAACATCAATCGTGTTAAAGCGTCTGTTTTCTTGTGGTTACACCACTTTCAAAAGGACTTTGGTAGAGTCACGAGAATTGGTCATCAATGGCTTGCACATCATTTTAGATACTTATTTAGTGATCCTACTGAAAGGAATCATCCGAAATGTGTGAAGGTCATCCGTAACTTTCTCAAACCCTTTGGGATGAAAACTTGAACTGTGTGTTGGCTAAGCTTTGCTAAGCTTCAGAGAATATTTTTTATTGGGTACCAAGGGCTGTTTTCTCAGTAATGTTCTGTAGTTCAACTGGCAGCTGTCATAAGGGCTTACCCAGTCCCTATCATCAGGAGCTTTAACATTCTTTTTTATAGTTCTATAAAATATAACAGGTTGTATTTTTAAGCTAATGAGTGTCTGAGCCTCTGGGACAGTATTTAATTTGACCTAACAAACAGGTGTTAAATAGGCGATCCTTACAAGGGTACTTGATAAGTGCTTGTTATGTTCAGTCAGACACTTTCCCTGGATCTTGTTTTCAGAGAACCACCCAAAGCTCCTTGTGTGCTGTTTGCAAAGCTACTAACAACTGCTGCAAAGCATTAATGTGTGTGTGTGTGTGTGTGTGTGTGTGTGTGTGTGTGTGTGTGTGTGTGTGTGCGCGCGTGTGAGCATTCTTTTGGTCTGCCGGACTCTGAAGTCACTCTTGTCGTTGTCGTTGCAGTCCTGCTGCACCCTGATGCTCTGATGGGCGAATCGGGACATCGACGCTCCACCCTCGTCTCCAGGCTGCCCATATTCCGACGGAGCGCCAGCAAGAGGCAGGACTCGCTCCCGTCCTCGCCGTCATCCGGCGGCGTCGCCAATGGCGTCCACACCTCGTCCCCGTCCAGCACCAACTCCAGCTCCAGCAGCACGGGCAAGAGGCGGAGCCTGTTCCGCACGCCCTCCATCAGCTTCCACAGCAAGAGGAGCAGCGAGCCGCGCATCGACTCCGCCCAGCTAACACGGGACAATGGCGGCCAGCCGCCTGAGGGCGCCTTCCAGAGGGCCGACGACAGCGGCCGCTCCAAGATGCGCCACTCCTTCGGCTTCGGGGTGCACAGGCACAAGAAGATCACCCGCTCGCAGACGGAGGACTTCGAGAAGGCCTCCTCCAACCGCGGCCTCTTCATCAACTGCATCAGCTCGGCCGCCAACGAGGGCGACGACTCGGGCTTCCTGGACGACTACAGCAGCAGGCGGTCCTCCAAGGCCAAAAAGCAGCTCCTGCCCAAGTCCTTCTCGTCCCACCACAGGCTGTCCAAGCCGCCGGGCCTGGTGCCGGACCAGGGAGGGGCCCGCGACGTGAGCGGCGAGCCCCCGAAAACGGGCACCCCGGGCTCCTGCCCCGGGGAGCTCGGCGAGAGCTCGCTGCAGTCGCCCATGCTGTCCGAGGACCGCACCACCGCCGTTACCCCGTCCGAGTTCATCCCTGTCACGGAGGACTCGGTCTCGGAGGCCGACGCGCTCCCCGCCCTCAGCCCCGCTGCCCCGTCCGAGGACTTCGCCGGCCACGCAGACCCCGCCTCCGGGGAGCTCCTTGAGCCGGCACCTCCCGCCGCAGAGACGTTCCCCTCAGGTGACGCCGGCGAAGCGGACGCCCCATCCAGCACCGCCTGTGCTGAGCCAGCCCCTCCTCCCAAAGAGGGGGACCCGGAACCCGCCCACGCCGAGAGGGCCGGGGAGAACAGGCAGGCCCCTGAGCCCGGCGAACGGGACGAGAGGCCCGCCGAACCAACGGAGAGGAGGCAGAAGAACACAGTCCTCATCCAGGAGCCGGGGAAGGGAACGGGTGCTGTCAAACCCGAGGCCAGGCCTTCCCACCTGAGAAAGCCTCACACAGGTAATGCCCCATCCAGCTGCCATCTCACCCCGCAAAGCTTCCACTCTGCTTATAATGCAAAATCCTCAAATCCTCAAGACTCCAGCGAGATTAACCTGCAGCGGGCCTTAGAATGATGTTGCCGTATGGATTTGCTTCTCTGAATACCAAAGGCACATCACAATAAATAGAAACTAATTGTGAGTCAAAAGAGGAAGTTTTAAAAGAAACTACAAACAAATAAATGAAAGAACAAAGGACGCCCTGCAGAGATGAGGATTAGGGGATGTTTGTCTTTCATGGAAGCATGCTGAGAGCATAATTCCCAAGCAGGACAAGTCCCTAAGATTATACTCTCCTAGTAATAGCCTTTATTCATATGACAACCCAAGGGTATCAGTCTAGAGGCAGGCCTAACAAGGGAATACAGTGACAGGCGTATTGTGCTTGAGTACTGTTTGCACAAAAAAACAATATGTAGGTGCTCTGGGTATATTGTACAGGCAAATAAGTGGAGGCCTAGGCTGCCCAAAATTGCCAGTATTTCATCCCGAGTTAAAGAGAGCTACCTTATAAGACAGGGTCCAATTAGTATGAGTCCCCAGCTGCAACAATTTCTTGCAACACCGTGCACTGATAACACGGTGCCCTGTGCAGTGTGCAGAATAAATCTACAAACACACAGAAGGATACACTGTAAATAGAATATACTGCGGTGTGTTTTGAAAGCGTAGCATTTCAAATTGCATTAACCTGATAACCGTGATGGAAGTGTTCAGCATATTTGATAGGCTATTGCTGATATTTGTTTGGAAGTGGGTGGGGGGGGGGGTAAGTCTGGGTAACACATGCTAGGAATTTATAATGGTGTTTGTTAGCTCTCCCTCGACCTGGTGCTCGTAGCCAAGAAAGGAACTTGAGATTATTATGTTATTGAGAGTATTATCCCAGAGCTGAATGTGTTGTTTTTGAGATGAATGTCTGCAGCCTAGATGTGTTGTTTGTGTTGTGTTTGCGCTGTGGTGTGAGTGTGTGTTTGCGTGCCTGTGTGTGACGGTTGTGTCCCTGTGTCTGCCCCCCCCTCCAGTGTCCATGTGCAGCAGTGCCAGCCCGTACCACGAGGTGATGCGGATGGAGCGGCGGCTGCGCTCGGCGTCAGAGGGAGCCGGGGGCCCGCGGTTGCACCTCAACCTGAAGGAGCCGCACAGCGCCGAGGGCCAGGCACTGCTCCGGCAGAGGGCCAGCTCGTCCTCGTCCAAGCTGGGCAGCCTGGTAGGTCCCGGCAACATGGCGGCGCGCGGCGGGCTCGCTGACTCACGAAATCGCTTAGCCCACAATAATAACGCAGGCCACGTCGCGTATTAAGCCCTCGCACGGGGATAGAACCACAGCGCCAAATTAATCAGACTAATCCCTTCCCCGGCGCTGCAGCAGGCCGGGGGAAATAACACCTTCGCGGTCATACGCTCTGGCCGCTCTGCGGGTTCACGCGGGGTTTTCCAGTTCAGCGTTACGCGGGTCCGCTTTTTCGCTTCCCCCTCCCGGCGTCTTTCAGGCACTGAGGGCCCTGTTGTTCTGCACCAGATTCACGTTTCAGGTCTTACAGCTCCAGCTACTTTACAATTGAACTCGTAAGCTAGGAGGGCATGCATGATTCATACAGAGGGGCGCACATAAAAGGTCCGTGGGACGTGCCAGGGACAGATGCGGGGCTGCTGTAACGGCCCCCTCAGTTCTCTCACAGCTGTTCGAAGCGGAGCTCCACTGCGTCCTGTGCTGTTGCCAGGCTCCAGGGCCATTCCAGTTTAAAGAACTTCAAAGTCCCCTCAGAACCTCAGACGCACCGCAGTGATCAGCAGATTGGGGGGTGGAGGGGGGGGGGGGGGGGGGGCGTTTCTGTCACCCATGAGGCGCTTGCACCAAAAGAAAAGCCTTGGCTGTTTTAGATCCTCAGTGCATTTGTAAAGCTGTTGTTTGTCTTGTAGTTTGTGAATGGGACCAGGGTGTTCCGGAGTGGCATTGGGTAATTGCGGTCAGAGTCCTGAGCCCCGAAAGTTTATAAATGCATTGTGAGAACACCTAATCTACCCTGCAGTTTGGCCGTGGTGCAGAAGTGAGGAAGTTCGTCTCTGCAGTCTTGGATAGACTAAACCCATCCGATAATTAAAATGGTGAGCAACAAAGTCTGGTAGGACATGACTTGGCATAGTTCCTGGAGCTACTTTTGTGGATGTTTTTTTGGCATCAGTGGACCTTTTCTGCATTTACATCAGTATAAAATGATCCAAAGATTTCTCACCTCATGACCCCAATCTATTCTTTTGGCTCTCAGCTCAGAATGGGAAGGTGAGTGAGTTGCATGAGGTCCCTCATAGTCTGTCACATATACACATAACTTGTCTCTCTGGCAGGAAGATTGGCACCAAGTTGGAAGTAAATCAAAGGATAAGGACCCCTAGCAGTGCTGTGTAAAAAAAAGATGGGAACAGTAAGCCAAGGACAGGAGCTAGGGGCAGAGAGGAGGTATATTTGTGAACTAATATCCAGCATACTATATAACCCTTGCAGATGCAGCAAAGAGTTAAACATTTTGTCATCCTAAACAGCTTAGCTTTAATCAGACATGAAGGTAATTATGTAATAAGATAAATATTATGTGTTGCCACCAGCTCCCAATTTGCACATTGAGTCACTCAGTAGAACTTGGGAGTACTTTAAGCATGCTAAATATTTACAAGTTTAAATTACATTTTCTAGGCTAACGTGTCGAAATGAGCAATTATCCAGAATACACCATTACGGTGTGTACCAGTGTGCATACAGCCTTCGTAAGGCCAGCTGCTCACGTTTGAAATCCTGTGGCAAACCGTAAGTATTACCATTGCAGTCTCGACAAAAAACATAACAGAAAACAGTGCTTGCATATCAACATTGATTTGGAGGGATGGAAATATGAACAAGACCAGACAAATAGGCCACAAGGTAATGCAGTGAGAAATTAGATTTACAGAGTTCTCCAACACTCTGATTAGGGGCAGATGGCAGCAATTAGGTCTGAATGTGCAGAGTGTATTACATCATCCAAATATTGTGCGTTATGTTGGCTTAGAGCAGACAGCATTTACAGATACAATACCAGATATTTTGCATAGCCAGACCCAAATTTGTGCAATAAATTAGATGTTAGGGGAAAAGACTGATTGAATGATTGTCTCGCTGGTGGCATGCAAATATGGAGAGCTGGAACAGCGAAATGAATGAACAGCGGCTGATTGAGGCAAATCCAGTCCTGGCCTCTCATGCTGTTTTCCGGAATACAGTCTTCTAAAACTTTAATGTCCCCCCCGGTGCATCCAACCCGTTGATTGAGGTGTGGGGGGCTATCAGGGAGCAGGACTCTTACAAATGAGACCAGCCAGGACCTGGACCTTGCTGTTGGGGGCACTCTCTGGTCAGGGAGTGTTTCTGGGTTAATTCTGAGTGCCTGCCCCTCTGATTCCTTCATTAATCAAAGAGGTGGGAGAATCAGCATTCTGAGTTTCTGCAGAGCTGACTGTTGGTTGTGTATCAGTGGCTGAAGGCCCTATGAAGAGAGTGATTGGTGGAATCCATGTCACAGTGACGGGATGGGTAGGTGGGGGCGGGCCAGTGCTGGAATGTGCGGCCTGTAATCTGGCAGCTGTGATGCAGAGGGGACGCCCCACCTGTGGTCACAGCTGCCGGGTTAGCGGCTGGGTCCATGCGGCACTGTCCGCGTGTCTCACAATTCACAGGGCGGTTGAGAGCGTCGGTGTTTTTCGAGTTGAAAAACAGCCTAGATGGACTGTATTGTAAACATGTCATTCCTCAGTGCAGCCCATCAGTTCTTCCTCAGGATTTTCATTTAGCATAATGTCAAAATTCCATTAGACTCTGAATCTTAATAGGCTTAGCACATCTAAATGTGTTCCTTTCTTGTCACCACAACTTGTCAATTAGTTAAAAAGCCATTTGGAACATCATTTGTGGTTTTGTGAGAATTGTTAGAACAGCCATTAATTTGGCTGTAGATGTCATTCTGTGCTTTGAGTTTTATCAGAGAGGGAGCTGCCCTCCCTCCTTCCCTCTCTCTAAGGGCCACACAAAGAGGAGAATGACAGGGAGGGATGGAGTTATCTCAACTCTACATCTCTTCAAAGACTCTAAAACTCCCTGGGTTTCTTAAGTAGACTCCATTTACAGATAGACCGGAATGATGTTGTCAAAACTGCCAGCTACTCTCATAGGCTTGCTTAATCAAAATATATTTTTTCATGCCAGACTTCCCTGAAAATGGCATAATACACACTGTACAAGTTCCCATTAATTGCTTTATTAACAAGTGTTCCCCGCTTATCTGTCTTATTTATGTTACTTGTTCAGCTTCATTTTTGAATTTTTTGTATGTCTTGAAAGTGGTAAATGGTCTTAAGCGGTATGTGGAAATGCAGGAAATTGTGATTGTCCTGGTAGACTCAGATAGAATTATGTGTCATGCAAGTTCACTGTTGTAAACCGGTCTCCTTCGCATGGGAATTGGAGTGCCATCGTCTGTGAAAGCATAATGGACTAGACAGCTGGGAGTTTCAGGTAGTGTTTGACAATTTTAATTTAATTGCACTTTTGAATGAAGAAAAAGGCAGAGCACTTTCCCTGCCTTTGCTAGATGCAGAGGAAGGTGTAATTTCCTTATTTCCCTTGAGAACAGTGATCTCGGCGTCAAGGTCCTGAGGCCGAGATCAAGAACAAGAAGTCAAAAGAATCCCACAAGAGGGGCTGGGGGGGCTTTGACTCAAAATACAGCCTGTACCCTGCCTGTGGCATTCAGAGCATCCAAAACCAGCAAGTACACTGGTGCCAATGATGGCACGGAGGGCAAACCTGAGGGTGGCAGAAACCTTGCTGCTGTCATCACAGCACATCTCAAAGGGCTCTGGGGCCCTTCAGCCAAAGGAGGAGAGGGCTCGTCCAGCAGTAGACACTTCCGCAACTCGGCCAATGGAGAAAGGAACCGTGCCCGGAAGAGCCAGAGGCAGGAGCTAATCTCATCTAATCCCATGACACATACCGTCTCCTGACTCTGCAGGAGCGCTCTTCAATCGCCATACTTTCCTATCAGTGCCCGGAGCACGGCGCCCCGATAAACGTATCTGTCAGATGGAACATGTGGGCTTCTTTGGCTGTAGGCACTGTCTCATAATGCCGACATGAACCCCCCCCAGGGGAGGCTGAGTGTCAGGGGTCCATGGACACGTTGACTGATCGGGGCTGTCACACGTGCGAGAGAGCGCGTCTGGATGTGTGTAGGAACCTGTCAGCATGTCCCCACATCGTAGGACATGGCGGTTGAGTGCTGTGCGGCGAGGGAAACCCCACAGGGTCTGATGTATAGACTGCGACCGCAGCTGCAGATTGTTACTGTTGGAATCATAGGATGCCCTGCTCTCTGGTGCATTTCCTTTTTAGCCCTTCATGCCAAAGGTTGTTTGGGAGCAGTGTCTGGACTTGTGCCATGACTTTGTCTGAGGGTGACCCGTTGTCCTTCCTGACATGCTCCCTTTTCATAAGGGACATTATTCGACTAGTTTTGTTTATTCATTAGTTTTTTTTATTGCTAACACATGAGCGCTAGCTGCACATGGAGTCACAGTAGTGTTAAGAGAACAGGCATCTCCATGTTATGGGGCCCAAAAGGGGGGGCGTAATTACCACGGCCAACGTTCAACCTCCTATCTAAAGGGGCTACTGTTGGTTTAACATACCAGTGTATGTGTTTACATTTACATTTACATTTACATTTATTCATGTAGCAGACGCTTTTATCCAAAGCGACTTACATAGGTTACAGTTCTTTCCAATGTTATCCATTTATACAGCTGGATACTCCTTGTTAGCAGCACATTGTGACCAATGTTAGCTTTTCCATTTGCTAATTAAGCAATAAAGCATGAATAGATGTGCTTCTTACTGAAAAACTGCACACCTAGGGATGCAATAAGACATGGTGTCTCTAAAGTGAGTTAATGTCTTTTTGAGAATCAAGTACATTAAATACAGCGTAAAAAGTGTACCTCTAACAACAGCTGTTACTGTTGCTAGAATGCGATTGCTATGTTTGAATATTTGATAATTTGTTCATTGAAATACTTGATATTATGAAACTGGTGCCATAAATATTCTTGTGAAGAATTTGTCTTGTTCTGTGTGGGTTATACTATAGCAATTCATGATTAGCGATTTTTGATTGCTGTCCATAGACAACAAATCTGAGAAGAGAGATTTCTCAACCTTAAATACCAACATATTGCAAGAATGGTAATATTGGTAAGATAAGACACCCTGATTGGTACATTCAGTGAAGTCTATCTAGCTAATATGCGGGGCAAAATAAGCCACGTAGACCAGCACTGGTAGAGGTGACCCGCTGTGTAGCCAGCCAGGTCACAGAAAGTGGAGGTCTGTTCAGAATCCCTCGGGGGAATCAGTAATCCACACACCTGTAGCTGACTGGCATTTGCTTCAGAGCCCATCAGTGCGGATGAGCGCGCTCTGCACTGCCTTTGAGAGTGGCAGTTTATGACGGCTCAGGTGGAGTGACAGGTGACTGGGATCGATGTGAAGTGGAGCTGAGCTGAAAGGGTTGTAATCAGGCGAAAGTAAGGAAAAGCCTTGGTCACCCCTCGAAGCTGGCCTGCTTGCTGTACCCATAGGGGAAGGGCCGTGGCGGCAGCAGTGGGGCCGGTGGAACGTGCTACCTTCACGGGTCCCCTGGTGGGAGATCGGCGGCCGCATCTGTGACCGAGCTCAGAATGACACACTAGAGGAAGTAATCAGGCTACAGGCCTCCTGGAGAGATTTTGTTTCGGAAGACTGTAATATAACAGTGTGATCAAGATGTCCTGTTGCGCCGTGGAGTATGGTGGCTTTGCCTCCGTCTCAGCTCAGAATTATTGCGTTGCACATGATGTGAGTCAGCTGCTAATCGAAAGCAGACTCTGCCTCCCGCAGGACTCCATCCCTATTATAGCAAGATTGAGGAATGACAATTATCTCAGAAATATGATATGACATTTGACCTGTCAAAGAGAGAATGCTTGAGGGGGATATTCTTCTTTTTTTATCTTATGGGAGAAAGCTTACTGTGTAGGTGTATTGAGATAGACCTTAGTCTTAGCTGACTAGCTACATATTTATGGGTGAGCTCTGTGATGATCCATGTCAGAAAGACTGTCTGATAGTACAGTGTTGGTCAAATTGATTCACTGGTGTTGTTTGATATTTTAATCTTTGTTCCAAAGCAAACACACACGGTGGTTACAATATTGTGTTCCTCCTGTCTGCCTATGTGTCTAACTGTGAATGTGTGTCAGTCTGACTTTGTGAATACATTTTCTGAGGGAAAAGAAGTTTTTCTGTGTCCCGGTGAAGATCTTTAAGAATAAGAAAGTCACCTTAAACCTACAACGCAAACTAGCTTCCTGAGTAACAAGGACACGTTTTTTGAACGGTAGTATCATATTCAGAAAATGGGTTGGTCCTCTGCCTCAAGCATTTGGACCTATTTTTCCAGCCTAATTCCAGGATCATGTTGCAGTCAGATATTTTATACATACCTGGCATTGGCAGAGTCTAAGTAGACAATGCTACTAATTAACATGTCAAATTGAAAATAATAATAAAAGGGCAAAGGGAGAGGCACTATTTGACCTATGAAACAGGCACTGTCTCTCTTACATAGATTAAGAGAATTGAGTTGGACATTAATGGTTGATCTAAGTGTTATAAAGTTTTGACAACAGTAAGCCTTTGTGTGAGTCACAGGGCTGGATATGGATAGACAGGTTGGATTGGTGTACATGTAAAGACTTAAAGCTGAAGCTACATGAAGCAATTATATGTGCAGATGTCATAAAAAGGCACCACCTGCTATTGCAGCAGAACCTTTCTTATTAACAATGATACGTGGAGGAACTCGAGACAATTAAAGGAACATTCCGGATTCGTCAAATCAAACGCGTCAGCCCTGTCATTACAACTGCATATGCAGACAGTATGGGTACAGATTTGTGACATCACGATCTTGTGCTCTGCTGAGTGGATGTTAAAATGTAGTTGAATGGCAATGTGAACTATAGGGAAACAAAAAGTTTTTTTTTTTTATTAACCATACCTGCTTAGAGAGCTGCTTGTATCTCAAACCTGTATAGGTTTGTCATGAGCCTTATGGACATCATATTGGACACAAACATTGTACAGTCCATGTGCAGAACACTAAGCACTAAGCAGTCTTCTTAAATTTCTTCAGCTTATTCTGTTGCACATGCCATGGTTTCACTTAAATGTAATGTGGTCTACTGGGTACAAGTTACACATGAGTGTTATGTTGTAGTAGGTGTTCCTGCAAAACACAAAGCAAACCGTTTTTGTTGACAGGCATGAAATTAAGAAACGAAAAACCAGTTTTTCAGCACACAGGTTCCCTCATCTCGGTGTCACTCTTGTGGACGTGCGTGATCTTATGCTGCTTTAGAGGATAATTGATAGAAAACATGTGAAATCATAGTCAGTTATGTAAATCCATGTTTAATTTATGTATGCATGCATAATCTACACATATTGCCTAAATGAGTCATAAATCCAATTTATATGATGTTTAAATAGCATAAGAGCAAGCCAATTGTATAACTAATGGTGATGCGTCTGATTAGGCTAATGGTTTCTTGACTTTTTATGGGAAAGTGCTAAGTAGAGAAGAGAAATCACATCTTTCACACAGTAGTTATCCAGTAAATATGAGTTAAGATCATAGACAAGATGCTTCCACATTTGTTCACGGTAATCAGTGCAACATGCAGTTAATTAAACCATATTTAGCCCAGGTACAGTGTTTTTGAACACATACATACATGTACATGTACATGTGTAGGCCAGAGGTTTGGTCTTTTCAAATATGCAATACAGACTTTGAAAAGATTTCCAGTTCTAGACATAAAATTTTTGTGGAGGAACCAGAGACTTAACTATTGAGTTAGTGGGCTTTTTGACTGATAGCTGGGCCTCATGCCAGGCCAGTTCAACTAGCGAAATCTCTTTTCCAGTGCTAACCTGTGCTGAAGTGTAATGCTCTGCGATACTCAAATAGATTTAGATAACAAAAAATGTGATTCAAATGACAGACATTTTGAAACGGGGAAACTCAAAACAGTGTAATTTGGATGTCACAGTCCCCTCTCTGGAGAGGAGTCCAGGTAATTGTAGGACAACAGCGTAACCACATTTACCACCCGTTTTATTATGAGCTATAAAGTGTAAAAAAACAGAACATTTCTTAGGCTGAATGTGATTGTCTGATCAAAAATCATCCTGAAAATACTGCAGAATGGGACGTTGCCAGGAGATGTAACATAACCAGCAACTTAAATCCCCAAAGTGCACAGTGCACCTGTGGGTTAGCACCTGAATTTTAATCACAGCATTACATGGTGATACAACCAAGTGAGTAACTGTTTCAACATTAGATGGTACAAAGGGTGCAGAATTTACTGTATTTCCCTGAATATCAGGCTTTTCAAAGGAGATATTTTTTTTTATTCTAAACTGTGCTTTATTAAACAGAAAAATGATAATAATGCAACTTCAGGAATAAATAATAATTCCTATAAGTAGGGTTGACATGCAGTATGCTATAGTACTTGTTTACTTGTTCTGAAAATACAAAAATTGAATTTTGCTTATCAGTCATCAGTAAGTGCTGTGACATTTGTCAAAACGTCTTGCATGTTGTGCCTCACATTATTCTGTGACATTGTTATTTTAGCTGCGCGATGGTTGTTTGATGCCTCTGTTCCAGCTACTTCAGAGAGCTCCTATTGCCTCCAGTCGTCAGCATGCACAGCAAGGTTGCTGAATCCAGAGAGAGACGGCAGCACTCATTCTGAGGACTGCGTGAAGCTTAGGTTGCTGCAGAGTTCTTTATGAAGCCACAAAAGAATTTCAAATTGACTATTTGACTATTTTATTGCTTTGGAAAAAAAAAAAAGCTGCTCTTCTCTGTGGATTTGTACTTTGCGAAAGGTGAAGAACAACAAATGCGTGATAGAGATGCAGTTAAATTATGCTTAATTGGCACCGTAAGACCTTCTCAATCCCTTTGGATACCTGCCCAGCTTTTGATCCACTCCTTGTGATATGGGCACTGCAGATGGGCCTTTTCCTTTTTCCTGCTGCTATGCTAAGCTACACATCACATCTGCTCGCACTATCCACTGGTGTCACTGTAGCCCTTGGAGCGACCTTTCCCCATTTAGAAGTCAGCAGTTTTGATTTGTCTGGGAATATAGGGCCAACTGCATTTTTAAAAATTCATATTTTGGAGGGTAAAACCCGGCCTAATATTCAGGCCAATGTAAAGTTTAACTTGCATCACATCAGGAGGCTGCAAGGCATTGTGGACCTAAAATTGACAATCCTCATGCATGCTGCGAATATGAATTACGTTTCCCAGTATGACGACTGCAGTTGTGATAAGTGAAGTTAAGATGGTGCTTGCATGCAGGTGGTATTCGGAATCGGTTTCCTGTTCTGTCTTCCAAACCGTTCACGCATTAGTTTGGCCAGGAGGAGGCAATGTTTATACACAAATACCAGGAGAGGAAAAAAAGAACGTAGGTCTTCACCGGAATGGAGGCTGTCGTACTTACGCTAGACAAAGAGGCAGACATTTGCTTCTTTAGCCTTTCAGGCAGGTTATTGCTTTGGGGATAATCAGTTGCTTTTACATTACAGTTCTGCATTCTTTAGCAAAGAGTCAGTTGGGAAAATCGGCTGTTTTTGCATCACAGCTTTGCCTTTTTAAGTGAAGACTCTGTTGGGGAAAATAGTTTCTTTTTGATTTCACTCTTTTTCTTACGCAAATATGAGTTGGGGGGGAAGGGTTGTTTTTGCATTAGTGTTCTGTGTTCTAAGGTCGTGTTGGTTCACTGAAAAATGTGTTTTTCTTTTTTTAAAATCCTGTTCATTTTCTTCTCTCATTCTTGCCCTCCCTTTGTGGTCAGGGACATGGATCACTAGTTTCATCAGCTGTTTCTTTCCATTCACAGATTGTTGCCTTCAGCTTGCTAGACAACAGATGCCAGACTGTACTTCTTTGAAGTATTTGTAAACATGTACTTTCTTACCATCCTCTCTTTGCATATCCATACTTAAGGAGTGTTTGACCTCTTGCTCCTGTTTTTCCTCTATATTTCTGCCATTTTCAGCTCCTTACGAAGTAACAGACGCTGACAGAACTGCGGACTTCACATTGTTCTTAAAGTGGGAGCTTCATGAGTACTTTGTAATGCATGTGTTGGTATATGAAATTCAGCGCATATCAGTGAGAATCAGCCCGATTGTTCATGTTGTGGTGCCACTGGGAAGTGGCCTTATGCTCCATCCCGGTGCACTGTGGAGGGTCTGTGCCTCACCTCTTTCCATAGCTAGTGTGTACATTCTGAATCACTCTCCAGCCTGTGCTCGCTTCAGTTCACCCTCTGTGATTTGGCCCCATTTTATTATCTTAAGTGTAATAACCACACAAGCCCCATACCATTTCTGTTTGGGAGGAGGCATCACCCACTTCAACTCGTGCTTCTTATTAACGAAAACGCTGTGAAACGGGGCTTGGTTTTAGTGAAGGCGGATGTGATTGTTTTTTTTTTGCACCCCTGTTCTGAGAGCTGTTTATAATCTGTTGCTTGCCAGTTATTGCAGACAGAAATATGGTGCCAAATGTGGCTCGCTGCTGTTTGAACCATGTTGTCCCCATGGTCATTAAACTGCAGTGGCTGTCAGCACCACCAGCACGTCAGCGGGGGGGTGGGACGATGAATGGACTGTGACCTGTGATTATTTCCACGTTCTGAGGAATTACAAAAAGTAAAAATATCTTTATTACTGGCTTGCTCCTGCATATTCATTTCCTGTATATCAGAAGCGTATATCAGAAGTATATCAGAAATTTTTTTGTGTAGTTCAAAGATGGAAAGAAATAAATTGTGAATTAGCCGCATGCCATTTCGCCTCACTCAGGTGTGCGGCATTTCCTCATGAGGAAAACGCTGGAAGAATTTGCCGTTCTCGTGCGTGACTTTGCCTCGAACGCTGTTATTTAGAATGCGCGGATCCATGAATATTGATAATTTGCTCTGGCATCACCTCTTCATGCTTCCTGTATGTAGAACAGGGATGCAAAGAGCCTGGTGATAACTTGCACACACGCTTAAGCACAGTGTAGCACTGGGTGTTTTCTCTTTAAAACAGCCTGCGTAAATTGCTTTCTTATTGATTGTATTCTACATAAATACCATTAGATGGCAGCAGATCACTTCAGGTGAGCAGAGGCTCAAAAACCCAAATTTGCTAAATGGAGGTGCAGATTACAGTCAGCGTCTTTTCATCCTCTGGGAATGGGTTCCTTCCACACTCAAGGCCACCACCATATTTATGCTGTGAGTGAGCGCTAGCCGATACTGGCTTCTGTATTCCAAGCTGAAGCCTGTTGCCATTGTCCTGCGGTTTGTCAATGCCACAGATTCACCTTTGAGACAATAAAGTATTCAAGTATTATGTGTCTTCCTTTCAGCTGTATCCTGTTGTATTAGATTATGTATGCTTGTGTGTGTGTGTGTGTGTGTGTGTGTGTACATGTGAGTCATGTAAAATTATGTTCTGTTATGTATTCCATACATAAAAATCTGTATTTCATTTTATTTTAGTGCAAGAAACAAATGAGTTTAAACATAAAATCTCTGCTTTAGATTTCACAGTGGAAAATTTAACACAAAGGTGAAAAATGTTTGCCATAGTACTGTCCTAAACACTGCCCTTTCACTTATAAGCCATGATAGCTCTGATGAGCAATGTGCAGTCCTGTGTCCATTGACTTCCAGGGTGTGTAGGGTTAACACAGTGTTTCATCTTGTGTCTCATGTCCACAGGATGTCCTGAACAATCTGGGCTCCTCAGAACTCGATGAAGATGACCTGATGTTGGACATGGACCTCTCTGACGACCAGCGGCAGCGTCACGGTAACGCCCCCGCTCTGTCTAAAGCGCAGAACAAGCACAACGTTCAGCCGGTGTCTGTGGATAGCATGATAGCTACTCTAACCAGATGACACAGAAGGCTATATGGGGTTTTCATTGGGATTGTGTGTAATTCGCTCTCCAAGAAGCAAGGACAAGTTTTATCTCATGGTTGTTAATGGTCCCGCTCTCCAACTGACATCCTCAGTCTGTCCGGGGCCCGGGGCTGTTTGATATAATATCTGAGGACATTAACAAAGGTCAGCATGAAATATCTGTTAGGTATTATCTGAGGACACTGACAAAGAAGACTCTGACTGTAGAATGAGTGCGGGGCGCTCAGATGTATAGGGGATTGCATTTCATCTTCATACTTTATTCAGGGTCCTAGTTCAGATCAAGTCATCCAGATAATTACTGCCTCACTAACAACAATAGGAAAGAATGTTTTTTTTTTTTGCGTAATGGTGCCTATGTTTCAATGGTTTTGACAGCTTGCGTTCTCAGTAATGGGTAAAGATGAAAAGCCCGCAGTCGTTTTAAGCATTAGGCTTTAGTTTGTTATTTCGCTTGTGGTTTCTGCTAATAGGAGAGCTGTCAATGTTATGGTGACTCCTGGTCAATATGTTCCAAACTGTCCGCAATTGTTGACATGTCTTTAGACAGAAACCAGAGCTGAAAGTGTTGGCATTCTGCTAAATAGCTCCATGCTGTTCTCATTTTGACGTCTTAATCACGATAAAATTCATCAACATGCTTGCATTGGAATAATGACATTATAATTAAAACAATTAAAGCATGTAGTCATTTTAAATAAATATACCCTACATTGTGCTTAGAAAGTCTGAGAGTTTGAAAGCCCTGGCATCCTTTTTCACCAGTTGCTGTGAGCCTGCATAAATCCTTATAAAACCCGTTGTGAGTCTTCGTGTATAACAACCATGCATTACAAGGTGTACAGCGTCTTAGAGCACCTGCCGAATTACCTCACAACTTCATTTCCGAAAAATATCCGCTTATTTTTCTGTGGCGATTCATCGAAATGCCCAGAATTACATATGTATGCGCACGGTTGCATAAGCATCAAGGACGAACCCTCATTATCACAAAGCCAGCGCTAATGCCATCATTAATGCGTGCAAATACGATTTTGCATACTTAGACATTTTATGGCGCGTCTTCGTTTTTTTTCTGTAGTCTTAAAGACCGCACAGACGTTTCGTAGCTGAGCCCTGGGAAGTCAAGACGTTTCCGCTACAGGGAAGGGACGCGGTAAACAACAACAACAAAAAAAAAATGGCAGCAGTTTGACCTGAACACGGCGGTAGCGGACGGCCGCGGAGGACTCCTCATACTCAATCATGCGTGGAAGCGCTCTGCTTTGACTACTTCCAACGGACAGCCGGGGTTCAATTTTCAAGCGCTTATTGACTTTTCCGGGGGCCTGCGTAATGAATTTCAAGTCCCGAATGCATGTATATGTTATGTATGTAAATGTACCCTTTAATTAGAATTGATGACAAGAACTGCTTTTTGAGTGCTGAGTCATCTGTCAGTCCAATTAAAAATGATTGTTATTCTTTTTGCTGAGGGCTGTGTAAGCCGTCCGCTTGTTCTGACTTGTGCCTTGAGTTCCCAGGTAGCTTCATGCGAGCGGGACTCTAAATTCTAGCCCACGGATTCACTCGTTGAATATTCAGTTTGTGTTTACACTCAGACCACCTGCAGTCATAAGTGTGGCGAGATGTTTATTTCCTTGTTATGTGCATACCTCATTCCTGTTTTAAAGCTAGGCCAGCACTTCCAGTTTAGTTTCCTCTTCCTTTTTTGAGAGCTATACATTGAAAGTATAGCTGGGCTGCTACCTAGCAACACTTTTTAAAAACTTTTAACATCTGGAAAAGTGTTGAATGGGCTCATTGTCCCTTTCAAACACAGACGCAGTCATTAGCTAGCCAGCTAATGTTGCTCGATGTATTAGCGATGGAATTCATTCTCGTTCGGCTTTACAGTGGTGTTTTTGCTGCCTCTCATTTAGCCGTTGCACTTAAACTAGCTGGCCGTATTGAAGCAGGAAAACTTTCCGTCAACAGGTACTCACGAGAACAAAACAACCGCCCCATTTTAAACCATTAGGTATAGTCCATTAGCTCTGGGCTAAAAACCTGCTCTGAAAATGTGTTCTGCGGTGCGCAATAACCCACGCAAATCTGTTCAGAAATGCAATATGTCGAACAGAAAAGCGCTTCAGTCAGTGCATGATGTACAGCAACCTGCCGACGCTGTTCCTGCGGCGATTTATCCACAAGGCATGGGGGTATCTGCACTTGGCCATGTGGGGTCGCTCTGATGATTGCGTGAAGCTCAGCGCGCATGAATGGCTGAAGGTTTTTTCTGGGTGTCACCTGCAGGGTACCCACCCCATCCAAACAGGTGCATCCATATACTTTTTTCAGGTTTAACGCAAATCCTTTCATTCGATTTCAAAGCTTTTCATGTTTTTTTTTTTTTTTTGCTTCGCTCATGCTTAGCTCCATATGTGGGACAGCATGGCCCAGTTTGCCGTTTCTGAGTTGGCATATCTGCTGCTTCCACTCCCTCCCCGTGTGACCGTAAGCGTGACGGACAGGCCGGATAAACCGGCAGATCGTGATCGGCGGGTGCGGCGCTCACCCGCGGGGATGACATCACACGATGCCACGTGAAAAGAACATCCCAGCTGCGCTATTCGCATTGTTGGGTGAACGGAGGGCAACGGCGAAGCAGCAAATTCAGGTCATTCCAAAACAATAATAAATCCACGCGTACATATCTCCATCATATACATTTCAAAGCTGGCTGGGTCGTTTCAAAACCCCCGTTGTCTCTGTGGCCTTTTGCCACTGGCACGCAACGTCTTTTATTAAGGACAAGAAATTCTCTGACCTCATTCCTACCAGTAGAGCCTCTAAAACTAAAATGAGTGCAACCTTTTGCCTCTTCTTTATGTATGAAACTAATGTAAGTTTAATGCTTATGTAAAGTTGATGCTTATGCATAAACTGTGCATTCCTCTGTGTGTGTGTCACTTAATGTTGCCCGCAGCTCTGTATCCGCAGAGGAAATTCCTTAAACCGCGAATACGGCTCTTTCCTGCTCTGGGACTGAATAGGACAAAATGCGTGTAACTACAGCTCACTTATTATCCAATTTCATGAATTAAAATGAGGTGAGACGTTCCTCCCTGTTCGTTCTGATAGTCGTCTGCGAAACGGGCGCTGCAAATCCAGCTGGGAGGGTGAGCCCCCCCCCCCCCCCCCCCCCCTTTGCCGTCTTTGTGTCTGTAAATGAACCGCATTCATTCCTGAGGAGGCCGAGGGTGTTCAGACGAATTATGTAAAGAGATGGCACCGTTTGCCTTCCCCCCACAACCGATCGTGGCACAAGTGGCACCCAGGGCCATTTTTATTTGAATTGACAAATTGTCACAGTTAAAGCGAGACCAAATGAGGTTAGGGCCCCCTGTAGAAGAACTCATTTCCGGACCCAGACAACGGGGTGGTCCTCTGTCCCTTGCAGGTGTGGTCTGCTTCAACACTTTCATGAGTGCTTACATAAGCAGCGTGATCCTGAATCGCTGCCTTCGGGAAGGCGGACACTTTAAGCTGTGCGTTTTTATTATAATTGCTCGCATATTTAACTCTGACGCCAGCGTTGCGCTGTGTTGTTTTGGTTGTGCTGTTGTGATTCTGAAAAGATGGGAAGTGATGTTTTTTGAGCGAACTGGGTCTTCGGGGGAATGGTTTTTGCTAACTGCTGTACTGTCCTCATTTTAGTGTCCCGGGAGGACTCCAGTCAGTCCTTAGCCTCCTGTCTGGCCCTCCTAAACTCTCCCATGGAACCCTCTTCGGACAAGATCCTGGGCAAAGAGGCCCGAGGATTGGAGTCCTCCAACAGGTATGTGCTATCCCAGAATCCAGCTTTGAGTTTGAGTTGCAGTCTCTACATTATGGTCACTACTGGCACTGTGTATTGATAGAAGCATGGCAGTGCCACCAAAGTAGGTTTATTTAGAGGCTATAAGTTACTTTTACTATGGAACAATAGTTCAGCAATAGTAATGATCTGTTTTACATGAGTGGAACAAAATGGTTATAACTATTATTAGTAAACAATGAGAATGACTTGCAACAGGAGGACATATGATGTTATCCACTTCAGTCTGCACTTTCATGTTAAAGCACATGTACGTAGGTGAATATGATATGAACTACAGTACATACAGAAATTATGATACATTATGCAGTTTACTTTCCTTCTGAAAAAGATGGTTACTAAAAGCTGCATGGTGGTTTGATCCCAGCCAGACCTAGCTTGCTTAGTAAAGCAGTGGATTCTGAATGACTCAATTAGTGAGTCCTCCATGTGCAACATGGTACTTATGCACAGCTCTTAAGTAAGCCACTTTCAGAAACTCTTTTCCTCTCTGAGAAACCACAGTGTGCTACTAGATATGTTAGCTGCATTTAGTACAGTAATGTGACGCACTGGAGAAGATCATCGTTGTTATCTTTTGTGTCAGTTGTTATACTTGCGTTATTTAGCATCTTTTGTTTAACCAGGAAGCAGTCTCATTGAGATTTAGGATCGCTTCGCTAAGAGAGTCTTGGCTAGAGAGTTATAGCAAAACCGTGATTAATTCCAGCTGTATTTGTTTTCAACCCATTTTTTTGTACAAATTCATTTGCGTTGAAGTTACACATGGTGGAGATAAATTGCAGCTTGTTTCTTCCAAAGTTTAACTTCGGTGATCTATTTTGGGCTTTGCTGTTCATTTAAGAGCACAGCCAGCTGGCTAAAATATGGCCGAAATAAATGTCACATCCCTATGCAGTGGGCCAAGACATGACATCCAGCAAGGTAGCTTGATGGCTAGCCATTAATAACGCTACATTATTACAAAGAGGGGATTAAGAATGATTTAAAGAACCTAAAGAACAATTCTTTTTTGTATTAGACATTCATGAATCTGTTTTGAGGAGGTTGGATATTTTGACGTTTATATGTTAGATTAGATTTTTGTTTCTTAAATGTTTCTCTATTTAAGGTAAGTTTCAGTGCAAAGAGAAAGGATAAATTTCACACACTGGTATAATTAATGGAGGATGGTAGTGGGATACACGTTTATTTATTTAAAAAAGCATACAAATTTACTTCCTCTAATAAAATTGTAATAATGCTTTGTAAATAAATATTTTTTTATGTTCAGCTGCATGAAAAGCAACATCAAAGTAAGATTTCTCAAGGTTCCAAATTTGCAGTTCCCAGAGAAGCTGCTGGTAAATAGAATGAACTATAAAAGGTCATAATTCTTAACTAAGGAATAGAACATGGGCATCACCACACATCAGCATCAAAACAATTTTACTGCTCTATCAGCTCTCAAAAGTGCAAAGTATTTATCAGATAAATTGTGTGTCGACGTGGAGGCCATGAATCACCATGTTGGAGGGGGGGGAGGCGAAAAGTCATTTTTATCCGAGGAATTTCTCTCTCTGGCTACAAGTTTATTTACAGTTTGTATCACTGATTTATTTTTGGGACACATTTTTAGGTGCAGCCGCGACCGTTTTTCTGAATCCTAATTTTATGTCTCTCATTTCAGGATCCAGGCAATAAGTGTTTACTCATAAAAAAAGAAAAAGAAAAATACATGTTAAAGTTTGCTAACCTAGAATTCAGGCTCTGAATTATTGGTTTGGATTTTCTGCGTTGAGCTTGCAGTGGTGGGGGTGGAAGGCGTATGCCGTGTGTGTGATGAGCTTTCTCTGAAAAGAAGCTTCTTTTCCTTCTGCATGCTCTGTTCATTTTTTACTCTTGTGTGTGGGGACAGTGCGGCCCGGTGATTGACAAGGATTTATTCATCTTTATTACTGTTCCAGCTAATGTCCTTTAGGTGGCCATAATTCATTTTGCAGTGCGTAATTATTTAGGAGTTTGCATTTTTCGGAAAATGGAAAGCATTACAAAAAACTGGTGGCTTTGAGCACAAGTAATAATTTTCTGTATATAAGTTGTAAAATAATGAAACCCATAAAGAATGAGGTAATTGGGTTTTTCAGAATTGTGAAGTTTATCATGTTTAAAGCTTCCGGAGTGGAGAGGAGGGGAGGAAAAAAAACAGGAGAAAGGAAATAAACAACGATATTAAGCTTTTTTTGTAGAAAAGGATCTTGTCTGTCCTCAGAATGGCTGTGCTGGTGGGCCCCCCTGCTTGCTTGTCTGGTGATGCAGTGTGTGCACATAACCAGACCAGAGGACACAGGATATCGGCTCTAACCCACAGCCCCCGACCAAGTGTGAAGATTTATTATCCTCCAAAAAGAAATCTGGCCTGTTTATGCTGAAAATTCATCATCTGGTGAGGAGGCTGTCCTCGGCGGCTCCTGTCGGCTAATTCTTTGGGATCAGAGCCACTGGCAGGCACACAGTGCAGTGGAGACAGCTCTCAGACAGCAGGGGACACAGTGGCAACCTTCTTACCGTGGGGACACAGAGACACTGTCGCTGACAATGGGGAGACATGAACTGTCTCTAATCACACGGAGGCATAGACAGTCCTCTGAGCGTAGGCCGACCGAAGCAGTTTTCTGAACGTGGGGAGACGGACATGAGAGACAGATTGACGATTGCTCCCGATTGGCCGTGTGGACAATGGGGCCGTATGGAGCAATGAAGCAATGAAAACAGGTCTTTATGACAGATCATGTGTCATCAGTCATGTGGTAGACTATTCCATCCGCTGTCTCCTTAGAAACGGGCAGATTCTCAGCCTCTCTCTGGAGCCGCAGATCTCTCCGGCCCTACATCATGTGAAAACCATAAATAAGAAAGGATAAAATTGTGCTCCGCACGCTTTCTCTGACAGTTTCCCATTATGAACTGTAAGTAACGGTGGTCAATTACCGAAATCCATAATTGATCATTTGTTACTACCATTGAGATGTATTTTATGTGTTCTAGATGAGGCCTGGTAAACGATCAATCCGTTCCCTCGGCTCAGCATTGAATTTTCTGACTTGTTAAAAGAGCTCGCCTGTATTTCATTGACTACACTGTAGGCCTAATTGGCGAACGGAGACGCTAACGCTGTCGTCCGATTGTACAGTAGCAATATAAGGCTGTTCCCGCTGTCCATGTTCGAGTGTACCTGGAACACACTGGGGCTCGTTCCGGCATTGTCAGAGGACAGCTGTCCCTCACTCTGACCCCACGCGCTGGCTGTTAATTAGGACTGTCAGCTTTGGTTCATTTCAGTCAGTCCATTTGTTTATCTGAGCCCTGCAGAGCTGATTCGTAAATTCGTTCATCCGGCTTCTTTAATGTCTTCTGATTTCTTCCAGTGCTGCCTTCCCAACTCAATGGCTCATTTAGCAAGACAGATCAGGTGGTATTAAAAAGACCACGTGAAGCAAATGACTGTAAAGTGAAGAATGCCGATTTCTAACCAACTCGTCAAAAATGGTGTGATGCTTAAGAACATGTCAATCAGCATTACCCAGCAAGTTGACAGTTGACACTAGGCAGTCAAGTAATTGCTGACGAGATACAGTTCCAACAAACAGCTAATTAGCTCATATTTAGTGTATGATCACAATACTTTCCTAAGTGATTCTAGTGATTATTGTAGCATAGCATTTGGAGTTAATATTATTCTGTGTCTCACTGTACAATTAAATGGGCATTTCGAAACACTACAACTAAACCTTTGAATATAAACAAAAGTCTGTTTTTGCTCACTCATCGCACCATGGGTTGAACATTACACAACGACTACATTTGCAAATCAGAAAATAGTGGGAGGTACTTTTTTCAGGAAAGATTGATTGCTCTTTTGCCACCACAGGGATTCACTTGGAGGGCTGTACGCATGGCCAGTTTCCTTTGAATTCACACCGCAAGTGAAGGGAAGTGATCTTGAAAGGTAAACAGAGAGAGCAGTAGTGGAGGCCATGCTACGTAGATCACAGTATAACAAAGGCCCACATCCTGTCACCCTGTGAGACTCAGTGGTACTGAGATTAAATATGTCACGCCGCTTGTCTTTATTTGATCCGAAGATTGCAATCAATCTGGTAAATGTGTGTTTGTGGGTCACAGGGTAGGTGAGCCTGGAGAGCAGATTCTTACAGCACCGGGAGCCAAGGCACACACAGCTCAGCAAAATAATTTGTTCAAACAGAACAATTCATTAACGAATGGAGCAGCTATACTGGTAATACAGCGTGGCGGAGCAGTGCTGGAGAATTTCACATTCGCTGGCATACTGCTTGAAGTGGCATGTGTTGAAGCTACGCTGAAAACTAAGGAAAAATGGCAGCTGAAGGATATGAGATGCAACCGCTCCACTGGATAATTTTGCATACGCTTCTGATGGGCGCCTTCTCTTCATTACTGCTGCCAAACCCAAAATGCTGTGAATGCTAGTCAACTTGGCAGCAATGTATTTGCTCATAATTCACATTTGAGTGAAGTTTTAGTGTAGGTTGACAGAGAAACAAGTTTATTTAAAATGTGTTTAAATCAGCTCTTTTGAAGAAGTCGGGGGCTTGACATTGGACATTTGGCTGGATCAGTGCTTGAATGAATGATGTTTACATGACTGTGTTAAAGTGCTGCTCATCATTAGACTACGCTGTGTCTATTGTTTGCTCACTTACTAAAATTTGCAGCCCCAGCCAGAGAATACCCTGAATAGCTGCTAAAGTCAGTAACTCTACATATGCCAGTGCAGCTCGTGGAGCATCGTTCATCATGGTGTGGCTTGGGAGTAATAAAAACGGCTGCCTAGTTTATTTATGGGAGGCACGTGTGTATAAAAGCATCCCCATTATTCCTCCCGCAGCATCACAATGAATACGTTTACTTACTGCTCGGCTTGCTTTGGCTGTTTCATATCGGAAAATGGTCCTGCACAGGCTGCTTCCAGTTTGGGATGAGGTAATGTAGACATGACTGAAGGCCTAGTCACAAAGAGGTGTAGTTAAATCCAGGCTAGTGTAGACACAACCCAAGGAAATGAATCTTTGGCTGGCTAGGAGAAAGGATCCCGGTCTGCACATATACAGTACAGCCTTCATCAGTCCAGGTTGATTCGTTTCCTGTAGTGGCTAGGTGATTTTCCACATTTCCACCAAAATTGAATATTATCATTAAAACTAAAAAAACCACCTTTGAGCAGTATCAACAAAGCTCTAGCAGCAAGAAATCACAGTAACGGTATTGGTGAGATGTGATCAGTCTGTTCTTGGTATCCTTATGGAACACCTCGCAGTTACAAATGGTAAGATATCAGTTATTCACTTAATTTGTTTTTGAGAGGGGAAAAAAAACACAGAAAGACCTTAAAAATGGCAAGGGTGAATGTTGTGAATATCCCCTCAGCCTCCTAATGGCAAACTAAGATACATTTTAGAAGCAAATCAGCTTTATCTGTTGTGGTAGATAACAGACTTGAGCTGAGAGAGGACGCCTAGATGCAAACAGTTGCATATTACTGTAAAATATTTTATCAGTGTACTGCTGCTGCACAGGAAAGCAGGCCCTATGCACCTTTGAGTTTCCTTGCATGTGTCAAGAGTGAAGTAGATGTTGAAGTACAGTGTTGACAGCATCCAGCAGAGCGGGAACTTGCAAAAAAAAAGGACAAGAGAGAAGAAAATGGGCTCCAAATGTCTATGGCAGCATAGCTACAGGATGTGTAAAATGCACTCACTGTGAGGAGGAGGGTTGTTTAACCACAGGCTAGGCTAAAGAGATTGGTTTTTAATCTGGAGGTAAATACAATATTGTGAGCCTCTGATATCCAAACATGATGAGGCAGTTCTTTCCATAAATTTGGACCCGGTAGCAAAATGCTCTGTCGCCTATTTTAGCTTTTGAAATTTTGTGGACAGGCAGGAAGCCAAGTGCCTGAGATTGTAATGGTCTAGCAGGATTATATTGGGATAATTAGTTTACTCAGGTATGACAGTGCTTGCCCAGTCAGTGCTTTGTAGGTAAGGAGCTGCTTGGTATTTAATGGGAAGCCATTGGAAAGAGACAAGGATAGGTGGCATGCAGTTGCATTTTTTTTTGTTGTCTTAAAGCACTTGCAGAAGCAAGGACTAATTGGACTGGACTAATTAATATGGACAGAAAAATAAGGCGTCATAATAGTCCAGGCATGAGGAGACAAATGTTAGAAGCATGTTAGTTTTGCAGTGTTTTGAAGATAAGAAAGGCTATTTTGGTTACATTTTTTCATGAAATTACAGAGAGAGATCAGGGTTATATAACGGACCAATTTGCTTGTGATGTAAAAGGAAAGCTAGCCAAATATGAGTATTTGTAGCATCCCTTATCAAGGGTCTATGCACCAAACCATGGTTTCTGTCTTATTAGAGTTCAATAACAGCACTTTTGTTGTCATCCAGTGTTCTTGTGTCATTAAAGCATGCTGTCGGTTTCTTCACTTGAAACTGAAACAGCGTTCCTGAAAAATCTCACTAAGGAGGAACATGCAGAGGAAAAAACAGAGACCCACGAAGAAATGTGGGGCTACATAATGTATTTCACTGTAGCAAGTTCAGAGGAAGCATCTTTGATCTCCACTAACTGATATTTGTCTAATAGGGATAATCAGAACCACAGCGGTCGATTGCCTGCTAAACCATTAAGACTTGTTCGATTTGGAATAATTTGGTGATCAAAGCCGTCAGATGTATCTCTCGTGTCTAAAAGGATAAAGTACAGAAACATGGTCTTGGTCAGATGACACAATATATTGTTTACAGCTTTAACAAGAGCAGTGCCTGGTCTATAACCTGAGTGAAAGCCTGATTAGAAGTTTTCACATGAATTACAATTAGTAATTGCTATGCCTTTTCTCTAGGGTGTTTGCAAGAAAGGAAATACCAGAAATGTGCTTGTCGTATTTAGTCTCTGGGGGCTATATCACAGAATCACCCTGTAAAAATTCTGTCCTATTTCTATAGATAGAACAAAGTTGACCAGTTGGAATCAGCTGATATCGCATACATTTTACTGAAAAGTAGTGTGTCTTTCACATCCGAAATGATCATTCCAACTTTTATGATTCAGTGTAAAGTATCCATCTAAAGGTAAACAGTGGTGGCAATACCTTTGTGAAAGCTTTAGCTGTATCTTGAAACAGGGATTTAATGAGGCAATGTACAGATCCAATGAGTTGTAACATTTTCTTTTACATTTACAGATTTGCTCCAAACAATTAAACCATTCTTGATTAGAATGACACGGAGATCAAACAAATGTCATTTCTAGTGACAGAAAGAAAGGCAGATGTAGTGGCAATCTGTGTCATTTTTTCTTCATTTTCTCCCTAATTTGGAATGGCCAATTCCCCGAAATCTGGAATGTCCAATTTGTCATCATAGATGTTCGGTCCCGTTGCACAACCTCCACTGTCAATCCGGGAGAGCATGGACAAGCACGTGCCCTCCTCCGAGACACGTAATGTCAGCCGCTGCTTCTTTTCGCACTGCGGTCCACAAGCTAAGCTAGCACAGAGATGAGTCAGAGGAAGAGGAAGGAGGCTTTGGCACGTGGACCACAGGCGCCCGATTGGCCAGCAGGGGTCACTGATGCTAATGGGACCGTACCCACCCCTATCCCCAGTGGAACGAAACCAATGTGTTCCATCTGTGAGCTCCTGGTCACTGTCGGTTAGTGACATGGTCGGATTCGAACCGGGGCTGATGAGCGCTTTTACTGACTGAGCCACTTGGGAGCCCTAAGTTGTGTCATTTCTAAGTTAGCTAAGTAGCTAATCAGTGCTCAGCATTCATACATTAACGGGGGTTTTCAGGAGCCACTTGTAAAACCCTCAGAAAAAATATATCACAGTATAGTAATATCTGTAATTGATCTAATTATGTGATAAAAAATACAGATTTTTGCATGAAAAAGCCACCATTCTGTTGATGTTCATGTCATCTTTCTAGTCTATAATTTGGTGGTCAGATCTTCTGGATCAGCAAATGCTATTTAGCTATGATTCTAGTTTTATTTTTGGACAGTTTTAATGATTTTAAAAAGACAAACATTTTTTGGCTTACATAAGATAGTTAGCTAATGTGACAGTAGCCAATTAATGTTACAGTACCATGAAAAACACTATGTTCATCCTTTATAGGGAACAGTAGCTAGACAGTCTGAATCATTTTACATTTACATTTTACATTTATTCATTTGGCAGACTTACAAAGCGACTTACATAGGTTACAGTTCTTTACAATGTTATCCATTTATACAGCTGGATATTTACTGAGGCAACTGTGGGTTAAGTACCTTGCCCAAGGGTACAGCAGCAGTGTCCCAGCGGGGATTGAACCAGCAACCTTTCGGTTACGAGTCCTGATCCTTAACTACCATGCTACACTGCTGCCCATCATGTCAGATTCTTATTAATCTGGTGTTGGTGACAGTTCCATTGGTGTGTTGTAGTAGCCAACTAGTTAGCAAGCAACATATATTTCTTCCATGTATTTATCAGAGACACTGAACAGAACCCTTCCCTAACACAATATTTTTTTAGTTCCTGCATTGAAAATCAATAATTAATTCCAATCTCTTCTCAGATCTGAAGCTTGGTGCTTTTTCCCTTAGTCATCTCTGTTTACATTTGCTACCTAGCCAAGGGTGGCTCGCTAATGTAATAGCCTCACACACTGGCCAATGTTGCCTTGTGCTAAATATGTTCATTTACAGATAGCTCTAGACTTGGCTGATAAGCAGCACATTGATTCGAGACTAAATATGATTTCCTAAGTTAAGTAAAGATATGATGGTTGGGGTGGGACTTTTTTCTGGTATTGTGGGTGGACATATGACCTCCAGTGCTGGTATCCTGGGGGAATTGAGATAGGGATTTCTTTTTTTAATACAGTCCCTGACTGAACTTTGCAAACATAACAGGCACAAAAATATCGATCTGAAAAGTAATTTATGCATATGTTGATGTGCATTGTTTTCATGAAATAAGTTGGATCATGGTATTTCATATATTTTATCAATATACAATGCATTATATGTATTAGAAAAGCTCTATGGAGAAATTTACTACATGGTGATCATGCATCACATGACTCATTTTTATCCACATTTAACTGACAGTCATTGTGCTACTGTGTCGTCTGTAGTTTAATATTGTGTATTTTTTAGGTGAGCTCATGTGACATGATCTGAGAATAGACCCTAAGCAACCAGAACATTTAAAGTCATCGGAGATAAAGCCTCTTGTTTTTCGTTTAAACTGAAAGCCAGTTTTAATGGTCTAATACATTTTGGCAAATATTTCAAGTCGCAAGCATCCTTCTAAGCATTATTACAGTATGTGACCACTCTTGCTTGCAGCTTTTAACCTTAATCAATATTTTGGAGATATAAGCCTGTTCTCAAGAATAATTTTCCATTTTTATGCAGATGATCCCTGATTTAAGTGGTAAGTATTTGGCAGTCTATTGAAGCCGACATGATTTCCTGAAACTGGAATTAATATTTGAAGTTTGTAAGTGAACTAAGGTTGAATGAAGTTGATTCTGAGGCTGACTAATAGGAATGTGTCGGAATTAGCCTTTTCAAGAGGGGCCATTTTGAAATAAAATAACTAAGAAAAAAGTTCCAATTTCTTTTAGCCTGTTCCTGTAGTCTCATGCAGTGCAGCGTCAATATGTTCCTTAAAAAGATATCTCAGCCAGGTCTCTTAGCTCCTTGCTTTTGTTGTGAAAGATTACAGCATGTCTGTCTGTGTGTCTGTTAACTGTCCTTAAATGCAGGGATGAGAAAAATTCCAAAAACATTCTCTTGTTATGGGTTATGTGCAAATCATTACTAAATAAGTCATAGCTGCTGGAAAGAAGCCTATGATGGCTTACACTGGAGCAGTTAAATAACCCTCTTTTTCTGCAGCAGATTCCTCTGTCTCTTGTTTTTGTACTGCTCTCTCAAATGTCAACGAAGGTCTCATTCTCATTCTATGACTTGTCAGTCAGTTGTCATTCAATCAGGCAGCCATGCAGAAGGTGAGAATCCAAGCTTTATGGTGATATTATAATGTAAGAACAGGTTGAAAGCTATCAAATAGAGCTGCTAGAGCTTATAGGGGCCAAGCAATACACCAGACTTGACCAGGTGAATGAGATATGAGAGAATGTTGAATGAGATTTACTTTGCATATTGCAAACCAACACTGAAAATTGATTGTCTTAAGACAGGCATATTGTTTGACCTAAAATTCTTCTCCACAGCTCTGATAGTATGAATAAAATACGTATTGTCATCCAAATATTTTGTGATTCAGCCCATGAATTGAAACATTTCAAAATTCGAAAATCCAATATGGGTGAAGTTATGTATTGTCACAGAAGTCTTTGTAAGAAGATATATAAGTGCACCGAGATTCATGACTGCTATGAACACCATGCTTGTTAGCGGAAGTTAAAAATATAATTTTTGGTCTGTTATCACACCGAAGTCTGGCTGGCTGGCTGCCTGGTGATGGCACCAAACCTGTGTGCCGATTTTATATAAAAGCAAGCCCATGTGACGCGTACGAACTGGCCAAAAGTGCAAAGACAGAAAAAAGCATTCCCCCAGGGGGTGACCGCCAACCAGAATGATTGGCACGACAACATCAGGAGGAACTCGTAGGCTCTTGAGGAGCTGCTAGAGGGTGCTCTCAAGTGATGTGATGAGGGTACCCTGGCTGATATATCCCACCAAACCCTGGCAGAACAGATCCAGTCGAATTCCTCCTCAGTCAAATCCCAGTCATGGTCAGCGAATGACTGAGTCCAGGCCTAAACTCGAGAGTTTTGGGCACAGCCTCCAATCGGAACGAACACCATAATTGACTGAGCCACTCGGGTGCCTGCAGATTGGAAATTCTGAGGTACAAATTATGTTCTTATCAGTAGGCTTTATTACTGCAGTGGCTGTTATTGCTCACTCTTGTTATTCATATTAGATTTCCAGAAAGAGAAAAGGTTTGGGTTCAGGTCAAGAGTTCAGGCTCCTTTTATCATTTAGTTCTGCTGTAAATGTCATAATTTAAATATAATATGCTTCTCGGTTGATACTATAAAGGAACATAGAGTGGTTTAAACCAGGAAGGAGCCAAGGCTCATAATCAACCAAACATGCTTTGAAAATATTAAATACAGTAGATTGGGAGACATAATAATACATTGTTTCGTTCCATTGCATAGTGAAGATTGGAAGGTACCATCGCAGTGTGAATGTATCAACATGACTTTCTTGTGCATTTTGAGATTCTGCATCAGGCAGAACCTTCAAGTGATGGGCTTAATTAACAGAGTCCTTAGTGTTGAGTGAGAAACACTTCATGAAAGATGTTTATCAAGCCATGTTGCCAGTGAATATCAGTGATGGAAATCGCAGATAGGAAGTAATGAATTCTGTCTTTTATTCCAACAATAATTAGGCATAATCCCACACTGGGCACAGGATCCACTAGTATCTATATGCACACTTCATTAATCATCCTCGACATCTGAAACATCTATGTGGTGTGGGTATTTTATGTACCTTGTGCAGGTTATTATCTCAGAAAGAGGTCTGAGGATTTTGCAGTTGGATTTGGATCATAAAAGAAAAAGGCAGTGCCATGTCTTCAAAGCTATATATCATGATGCGATGTGAGTGGAATACAAGTATTTGACATTTTGTTCCTAATTATTATACCCATTATGAGCTGATTATGATGTACAAGGGAATGCTCTAATCTTTGTAGTATTCAGGAGAGTCTCAGCCCGCTGTATGATAAAGCCCGCGCTGTGCTGAAGACTTAATGAAGCTCAGGTCACAGAAGAATCTGTCTTTATGATGAAGTCTCCCTGTTTAAAATGCTCCTCATTAGATTCTGAAGTTGATAGGCTCTAACAGAGAGAGAAAGAGGAACACGTTGGCTTAATTGAATTAATGAAATAAATAAGGAGTGGAGCGTAAGCGGGAGGGGGCTTTATTTTGTGTTTGCTTGTTGTCATTGAAATGGAGATTATCTCACTGTTGCTATCCCTGGGTGGTGCGTTGGTGCCTACCAAAACAAATGCTCACTGCTTAGCTGACAAAAGGTGTGTCTCCATGCAGCTTGGCAGTACTGCGCAAAGGTGACACCTGGGAGACGCTGCGTGTGTCTCAGTCTGGAGCTCCAGATTGGACAGATTCATGTCAGTCTGCGTCAAAGGAACCTTTCAGTGTTTCACCTGACTCCTGTGCTAGTGACACCACTGCGCGCCAGTGACAGTGACATCCCTCCTGTGTTTTCAGGGAGGCCCCCCTGAGGGAGCCGCGGCCCACCTCCCTGCTGCCGGCGGACTGGTGCCTCCCGCGGGACGAGGAGCTGGTGGGGCTGGAGGCCCTGCCCTTCAGGCTGATGCTGCAGGACTGCACGGCGGTGAAGACCCTGCTGCTCCGCCTGCGGAGGACGCTGCAGGAGGTACGGCCGCCTACCGCGGGGGGCTCCTGAGCGCGCCACCGCCCTGCCGTCCCCAGCATGAGGTGGGGCGTCAGAGCTGCGCTGACCGTCGCTGATGGAGGCGCGTCAGTCACCTGCTGCGGTCACAGAGCAAGGACGTTTCCGTCGCTCGGGGCTGCTCCGCAGACAGAACGGAGCGGGCTGGTGGGGTGGGGGAGGGGGCGAAATCAAAAGGGTTGAGGCGTGAGATGCTTAAGTCGTTTTGCTCATTTTATGTGCTTACTTCATTGTTCATACATTTTATGGGCACCGCAGATCCGTGGTCTCTGTCTGAGCCTTGAATTATTCACGAAAAGCTATAGAAAGTTTTTTGCAGTGCAGTGAGCAGTTAAATATGTTCACTGTTCACTTGAGGATTTGGGCCACGGCATCTGGATTCCAGGCAGCGAAATGGAATTAAAAGGGTACACGGCTGTCGGTTCTTTTGAAGAAGAATCCATAGCTTTTCAAGTGAAAAGATAATGGTCGTGCAGCTTCTCAAGTGGCAAGGAAAACAAAATGAAATTACGTTGGGATTATAATAAATATAATCAGCTACTTGTGTAATGGCTTATTAAATGATAATTCAAATGCCTATTTGCGCCCACCAGGGTTGTTTGTGTTGTGCGTGTGTCTAATTTTCAATTTCCAAATCCGTTATAAAATGGCCATTACAAGTCCAGAACATTTCTTGCGTAACTACACCAGTCCATTATGCAGAAAATGTAGCTGTGGCTTCAAAGTGTAGCAGGCAGCCCTTCCGTAACGGTGTTGAGGCTGGAGATAGAAGCTAATGCAAAAAGGCTCCAGCGTGGTAAGTATTTGCAGAAGCCCTAGTTAGTCTTATTTAGCACTAGTTGTCATGGCACCAGGTGATGGAGGGGCACCTATTCGGACGTGGCTCGCTTCAGTCCGTTCGCACTGCTGTTCCCGTGACTTTCAAACGAACTCTTGTGCTTTTGTTTAAGTCGCTCTGGATAAGAGCTTCTGCTAAGTGACGAAATGTATTGTAATGCAGTGCAATGCAACGGATGTGAGAGACTTCACTCTGCTTCCTTATTTGCAAGGCCACTATTTCCTGTTCCCGTGCGTTCACAGAGGGCAGACGGGGATGTGAGTGCGTGTATCTGCGTTTGCGCGCGCGTATGTGTGTGCGCGCGTGTGTGTGTGTGCATATGTGTGTGTGTGTGTGTGTGAAACCAGCTTTGCTACAGCCTTCCTTGTTATTTTTCATGTCCGTTGTTAGAGCCAGCTCCTGGAGGTTGAGCCCTTGTTTCTCTGAAGCGCTCTGTTTTTGCACATGGGCGCAGTATTTCCAGGGAGGGCATGCTCTTCGGAGTGGCTCGTCCGTTGGCAAGGCCTGCTCCCTGCAGCTCCTTCCTACCTGTACAGCACCCGAGCGCTGAGAGCCTGATCCCGCTGCCGGTTTCACACTGACAAAACCTCTGCAGGCTCAAGGCAACATCCCTCTCAGAGTTGCAGCTGTGCTTAGATCTCTGCAGTTAGCGCATCTTTTTCCATACCTGTTACGCAATCCCCTGAAACTCATTCAAAATGCTCGGGCATTTTCACACTGTTCTCCCTCTCTCTCTCAGCCTTCATTTCTTCTCTGTCAAGCTTGCAAACTGTCAATCATCATGCCCTAGGTGCTCCACGCATGCCAACACCCACTGTCTTTGTTGGCTAAGTGCCAATATCACCTCTCTCTCTCTGTCGGCTTAAAAGTGACCCAAAGCTTTATATGTTGTCTTCGTAATTCTTCTTAGTGTGTCACAGTTTAAAGCAGTGCCAGGTGTCATTGCTACCTCAAAACAATCTCGAAAATGTAATGGAATCATTATATTCAAGGCACAAAATATGTAAACGTGTAGTATATGCATTTGCGTAACAGAGTTGTGTATTGCATTAATTATACAGTATAATTTGATGTATAAATAGTACCTTTAGTCCCTGTAGAACTTCAAGGCAATTTACAAGCAGCAGTCAAAAGCCAGGCCAGAAGGGTGGGTCTTGAGCCAGGATTTAAAACTGCCTACAGTCTGAATCTCTGATTGATCTTGGCACACACTGCTACAAGAACAAAGTGTGGTGACTGAAAGTCAAGGGCCCACGGCCTTGCCATCGACAGAACCAACGAGTTTTGGGGATGGCTAACAGGCTATCATGTCCACTTCCAGCTTATGTAAGACTCTGTTGGCTGAAAAATGCCGCGTTGCCTCAGTGGCACTCGGCTTTTGTAGTCATATCAGGGCTGCGTCATTTCTTCACTTGTTCACTGGAGTTTAGTTTTAATATTGACAGTACATTTAATCCCAGCCACTATTTCCAAATGTTTGCACTAAAACTAAGTTCCCCGAACACTGCTTTAAATTAGTCCCAGAACAGCTCTCTAATCCATGCAGTAAAGTCACAGCACTGGGTCTGCAGGGTAGTTTTGTCTTACAAATCCTGCCTCATATGGAGAGAAAGGGCTGACTAATGACCTTAACGACACTAAAGTCAGAAACAATTTGCAGTGCCACTAGATACAGTCTCTATAAAGCAGAAAATAGTGGAGTTATTAAATGCCTTCTCTGAAATGGCGAGCCACAGCTGCTGTTAACAATTTATGTCCATTTATATGTGTGAGCTGTATGGATCGCATCATTAATAGCGATATATTTTCTTACATAGTGGATGTCTTATCAAGAAAAATAACTGGTTAATTTTAATTACGTCAGAAGAAAAGCTGGCAAACGGTATGATTTTGAACAGATCTCCTGCCCTCATGAATATTAAGCTATGTAAGTTTTTTTTTCCCCCATAAAACCAAATCTGAAATCCAGAGAAATTGAGGGGTCATGTCTTTAGCTATAATTAAATTAGACGTTGCCTGCAGTTTCTTCAGCCACCCTCTCGAGCATACCTGGAAACTGCAAGCACTGGATTGGACACCGCCATATTAAAACAAGTTAAAGTGATCTTACAGAAGCAGGGGAGGTGCAGCCCAGCCAGTATTCTCAGTACCAGTGTGCTTTCTTAGGTTCCAGTGCTCACAAGCACATCTACCCTCCCTTTGATGCGCATATAAATCACATCAGCAGAGTTATAAACTCTCTGCAGCCCAGCTTTCCCGTCCCGCTCATGCTAGGCCTGGCTTTGCTTCGGAGCCCGGTGTTAAACAAGGCGAAATTTAAGTCGATGAAATGTATTGGTCGAAATTAAGCACATTTTTCTCCCCAAAGGCCTTGTCACAAAGAGCTCAATGCGAAAAGTGCATTAGGAATGAATAAATAGGCAACCGGATTAATCGACCAATGGTAAATGTTCAGATGAAACAATAACGAATGCAAAAACGAGAAATTACACGTTTTACAATGCTAAATAGCCGTACCCTGACATGCAGTGATCCGGTATTGGGACATCACATTTTCCTGCAAATTTGCTTGAATCATAAAATGTGTACTTGAAGCCTGCACGGTAAATGTTCAGCTGCCGATGGATGAAAACCTGCATGAGTTATAACCGGTATGAGTCACTGCGCATCAGTTAAATGGCGTTTAGCAAAGTGCTGCAGACGGAAAACGGTGTTTGATTTTGTTTTCAAAACGCCTTTCATGCACAGTGCTAAGGATATCCCCACTGAGCAAGCCAGAGGTGGCACGCAGGCGCTCATTATTAGCGACGCGAGCGTTAGCCACACAGCGGATATATTTGGAGAGTGCAGACAAATGAACTTTAATTGGATGTAAATATAGCTTCTATCCATTCACGGATGACGTGGAAGCAGCACACCTGTATGGCTGAGATTGCTGTGCACCGGAGCGGAGGGAGCTAAGGGGAGTTTGAATGCACGTCAAGGTTACAGCACCGCTGATGGAGTTTAAATGCAGATCAAAGGGAGCAACAGTGTCACACGAGCCTCGCGCCACTTTGATGCCGCTAACCGCTAAGGGGCAGAAGGTGCGCGAGTCGCGCACCTCAGAGTTCTCATTCAGCCGCGCGGCGCGGCGCCCGTCGCCCTCCTTCCCTTTGTCCCCGGCCTTGTGATTCGGCTGTTAACAATGAGCCCGGACAGCGCTGCAGCGTTCTCTTCTGAACTCCGCGCTTTCTCAAGAGCGCGAGACACCGGGAGACCTCTCCCAAATCAAACCCTAAATAACAATTAGAGGCCACCGGAGAAGGTCTGCGGAAGAGCACACAACAGAAGAACATGAATATTAAAGAGGAGATGGTTTGCCCTCTTAGCTGACTCCACATTCTCATTAACTTGCAAATTCGCCGTCTTCCATCACTGTATGAAAGCCACTCACTAACAAGAATTAGAATGACTTGTTCATTTACTTTGCATTTTATTTGCTTGACCCCCTGATCCTCGGCTCCGACTTACACTTCTCTCTCTTCCGTTTAGTATTTCATGCTCCAGTCTTCAGGATAAAACCGAGTTATTAAATTCCGTACACTCGGTCTAATTTAGAATACAAAAAAAAAAGGAAGAATATTGCCAACCAAAATGACTTTGTGTGTCCCCTGAGGCTTCAAATGCCTTTGAATGACAAGCCGCGGATTGTAAATACCTTGCAACATTTGAAGCAATTCATTGGCTCGGTTTCCTTATGAATATAGAAAAAAAAAAAAGCATTCTGGAGGACTGAAAGCCTTGTGTGGGAGATGAGTTTTCTACCACCCACCCCCCATAGAGTGTCTCATCTTCTTGTTCTGCTCATGATTTTAATGAAAACCATTAGCTGATGGGAAAAGACATTTCTGGTGGGGAGTTTAGGACCAATGTGACCATTCGTGCAACAAATGCAGGTAGCCACAGCTGACCCATTTGAGAGACTCTCAGGCGTTGCACTGTGTCTATAATGGAGAGAATAAACACCTGAACATGGCCCTGGAGGAAGTCTTATGCACAAACATGCATATTCAGAGCCTGTTATGGGCTGAACGGTAAGCTACCTAAACATACAAAAAAAAAGGTTTCACAAATTCATGGCCAGAATTAATTTCACTGAAGATAAAAAGCAGGTGGCTTAAAGCTTAAGGCAAGGGGTCTAAAGAGAAGATAACAAAACTGCTTTGTGGTGTGGAAGGAATTGACCCCTGAGGTAGCCATTGCAGATGGAACATTATACATGCTACCAGAATTAAATTATTTATCTTCAGCACAACTCCACGCTGTAGCGGGTTATTTTGCCCTGTTGTTCCCCTGTTCAAAAGCTGCAACAGCTGCAGCTGTGTCTTTCATTTCTCTCCCAATTTGTTTCCAGTCATGTCTGAATGCTGAAATTAATTTTGACAGCCTTGGCAAATGCATACATATCTGGACCTTATGTGGGATGCACTCATGCACTCATCTAACAGTCTAAGACTCACACTGAATTTGAGGACAGAATACACATTCTGTAATGCATGGGAGCGCTAATGATCTTAATTAATGTCGAAATGCAAACACGTAATAAATGGTATTATTTAAAACCCAAGTACAAGCCAATGTACGTCTTTTTTTCCTGCACAGCTTTGCGGGGACAGAACGTTTTTTTTTTTTTTTATCTGTACTGTCTGACTTTGCTGTCAAGAGTTAGACTTTCTCTGTGACCCGGAGCGCAAGGACACTTGGCTGTCTGAAGGGGATTTGCCTGTGGGACCAGAGCAGGCTCGGGCGCATCTCCTCCGACCCCCCTGAGAGCGTTTGGTTTGAGCTGAAACGGATTGCCACGTTTCAGGCTAGATTGCGATATTAGAGGGTAGATTATGATATTAGGGGTTTGATGGTTTGCGTGTTCAGAAAGTCCATTAACCACGTTTCGTCCTTTTCCCCCCAGAGCACCGATACGAGCCCTGCCAGCAGCCTCCACTCTTTACCCATCAGCCCCTGCAGCGACAAGTCTCTTCCCTTTAAGGTAACCATGGTCTTTAATTAAATTCAGAAAAAAAAGATTGGCACATTTTTAAAAAATGATTTAACTGGGGGTTGTCTAATGTTTTTGTCTTGATAAACACTTCTTTGCCCTTCAGCTATGGTGAGATGTGTTCGATCAGCTCAATCTGTCTTTTCTGTTGGTTGTGACAGGTTTCCCAGGAGGCCTTTGCAGGAACATATTTTGGTTTACCATGCAGTTGAACATTTCCAATCAGCTGCTAATGCAGGTGCATCAATTAATTTTTAAACGCTCACATAAACAGTCCTCTTTTTTTTGCGTGTCCTTCCCTATAGCCACAACGGTGCAGAAACGTGACAAAATTGACAAGGTTTTTTTAATGGGGGTGCCTGCATGCTTCTCACTCACACCAGTAACCTTTTATCATGCTGAGCTTATCTTATCTCATTACGAGTATTAAATCCCTGGGAGATATCTGCAGATGCCAGGAGATGGTTTTAAAAAAAAAAAAAAAAAAAAGAAAAGAAACGTTTTTCTAAAGGGGTTTCTGTGCGAAGGGTATGACAGATTTCTGCTGTGGGTAGTTTTTTTTTTTTTTTCCTACACGGAGCTGAACGCGAGCTCGAAAATGGCACGCAGCACACTGGAAATGAGGTCTGCGCCTGTCCTCCTTACTGACCTACATGAGCGCAACAGAAGTAGCGGCGAACATGTGATGTTCCACCCCGCCGCTACCCTTGCATGGAGAGGAGCTGAGAATAGGACCTCATGCATCTGACATTGTGTCGGATGACAGGTTGGGGGGAGGTGGAGGGGGGGGGGGGGGGTTGGGTGTTGGGACTCGGCCTGCCGCTCCAGAAAATCAGTTTTAAAAATAATCCAGAACCCACCTGAGAGGAAACCGTGTCACTTCTTGTCCTACTTTGAGTGAAAAACTTCCTTTGGCGAACATTTGTTATCCCTGCCTTTTATAATTAGCGCCTGTGGAGAGAGCCTCGCCCGCCGCGCTGTGCCGCGCTATGCCCAGGATGCAGCCGGGGAGCGGGGAGCTGCCGGCCCTCGCCGCTCCTCAGGAAGAGCCGATCGGAGAGGAGCACTGGGCTCCTTCACCCCGCCGCTCCCCTCAGCCTCCTCTCCCCCGCTCTCCTATTTATAACGTCTCCTCAAACAGGTGCTTTTTAGGCCAGCGGTACCAGGAGCTGACACCATCAAAAAAATCCCCCAAAAAAAAAAAGAAAAAAAGAAATTATCAATGCTATTTGTTGGCCAATGGCAGCTCTTGCTCTGCACCTCCCGGGGGAGTGTGTCCTTCGAGTGCCCCCCCCGTGTCTTGGGTGTGTCCACGTGAGGCGTGGCCTCATCCTAATCGCTGACTTCGCCTCCTGTTGCTGCCTGGCCCCCTCCCCGCAGTCCCCCGGCGCTGAACCAGTTAAGCTGTAACTCGACACTCATCCAAAGAACCGCGTTTAAGAGGCACTTAGTCATATGCAGCTAAGAAATCCCCTGTCTCTCTCGCCGGTTTTCTTTAACAAAAAAGAAATCTGTAGGATGCCGAGTGTGTGCCATAACAAGTACACGCAAAGGAGCATAAATAGATAACCGCCGCAAAGCCTGAAGGTACCGAATGTAAAACTGCTGATATGTATAGGTTGAGTCATTAGCTCCCACGGACAGGCTTGTCGCCGACTACCCAAATCTGCATCGAATGAGATCACCCGAAATCCGGTTATATTGCAGGTCTGTTTGCACAGGATACAAAATACAGTTAAAGTACAGTTATTTTAATTATGGATCCCGGACTGTTTTAAAGGTGTGGGCACAGTCCTAACTATATCTCAGTGTTTCAGCATGATCTTTAAGTTGCTTCATTAAGCTATAATAATGCACTGCATTATTATAGCATAAAATATTTGCGTAAGAGTACACCCCATTTCTGGAAAAAAAAAAACAAAAAATGGAATAATCATTTAATAATCGTTTAATAATAATCACTGTGAAAGAAAACAGTCAGTCTAAGCAGGCACTTGAAAACAACAGTGAACGTTTTGCCTTAAGAAGTTGTTGAGGGAGCACTGTGCCCCTCAAGAGAAAAAATACTCTCTGAGAGAGCAGCGCTGGAAGTAAAATAACTCTTTTTTAAAAGATTTACACAGGACAAATAGTTCTCAGCACAGGGCACGAGCCGTGGTGTTCTTCAAGGTTGTTGACTTGCAGTGTTCTGTCCTGTCCAAATTCGAAAACACTTCTCAAAACGCGCACGCCCTGCCTCTTCAGCGTCTGACATCTGGAGGAAAATCTGCTGCTATTTGAACTGCTCTTTATTTTTGTGGGCTCTTTGAGCTTTGCTAAAATGACGCATTTTTCTTTTTGCACATTATTTGGAAAGTAATAGATAGTATGGGTTATCATGGCCTTATATTCGCTGTGCAGAGAGTCAGTGACCTGTTGAGAGGTGATGTGACATCACGCACTAGGCTATGTGTCACTTTGTGAAGATGGGCCTTTTCTCCCAGGTCTGTTTCCCTGATGATGTGTCTGGATTTGTGGGCTTTTTTTTTTTTTTCGCTGTAGTATATCGCTAGACCCATGTCCAACCTTCCTGCTTTGTTTTGGTGAGGGGCAGGCCAGACGAACCGTCCAGGTGGAGCTCGGTGGTTTTCTTTGAGGGTGCTGTTCATTGTTTATTGTTCATTGTGTGTGCTGAGTGATGTGTAGTCACTGTGTGGCACGTGACCGTGGCTGGCCCAGTGTTTGCTTGTGTGGTCTTTAATAGCCCGGCAGTGGTGTGCTGGAGATAAACCGCCTTTTAGTGTGCATCCATAATTACCTCAGTATTCCCTTTTGGCATGGATTTTAAACATGTTACATTTTCCTGTGCATTCTATGGCCTTTTTAGGAAATGACCTTTTGATAAGACGAACGTGAGCTTTAATATAGAAACCGGGATATTGAATACTGACAAACAGACACGGTTGGTGGCCGCTAAACAGGAGATTATTGGTAGTTATTTGCCAGTATCACTTCAATTATGCAAAGCCCAGGGCACCACAGAGCAACAAGCTGTGAGATTTGCAGCGTTTTAATGGAGAGGTATCAAAAGAGGAACACAAGGTCAGCAAACCGCTGGCACAGGGGATTTGGTGTTGTGTGACAAAGCCCCTCTTAACAGAGCCTCTGTTGCCAGAGATTCTTATGTAATGTCAACAACGAAAAACAATGGCAAAAAAACGAGAGGGGAGGCTAATCCTATCCATGTTTGGGACATCAGGCTCAAAGTGCTGCCCCTTTCCCGTCTGTATCACCGTTTATCTGTCCGGTCTCTCTGGCCATTCACCCGCCCCTCTGAGTATCTCTTTCTGGCCCCCCCCCCCCCCCGGTGTTTTGGCCCATCCACGGTTGTCCAAAATTGCACGTGTGTCAGAACCCCGAGGGGTTCTGACACACGTGGGGCGAACGTGGTGCCGAGAGGAGCCCGATCGGTTCCCCTCGGCCGCGCCTCTGCCCCCACCCCCCCCCCCCCCCCCCCCCCCCCCGCGCGGGCAGCCTCAGCGCTTCCCCTCCTTAAAGCCGCAGTGGCACCAATCCACCCGCAGGTCCTCTAATGGGTGCTGACAAGACAAGGTCACCTGGAAGCGTGGCGTGCGCTGGCTCGGCGGCCCGTTGCGGCGCTGGGGAGGGGAGTGCGGCATCCCAGCGCCCTGCCTCCCGCCGTAGCCGTGGGAACCGCAACGGTCCGTGCACTGAAACAGGCGGCGCCTCCCCTGCCGCTTCCTGCCTTTTTGGATGTTTGTCAGCCCTGAGAAATTAACCTTTATATCTGTGTGCTTCGTACATGAAACTAAAAACTTGACCTGAGTCCATTGTCCGCTACCCGCTGAATATTTTTGTGTGTATTAACTGAAATATTTATTTCAAGCCGCAGTTATATGCATATTAAAGGGTGAATTAAGTGGTGAGGTGTGCTGCTGATATTGTATTCAGGGAGCAGCCCTTGCCATTCAGGCTTGCTCTGAGCTCTCTTAACTGTTTGGCATTTGATGTTTTCTTTCTCCTGGGCAGGATCCTGTGAGAGATGAGAGCCAGTCCCTCCTACTGCAGCTAAAGGACAAGGACGAGCTGATCCTGAGACTGCAGAGTGAGCTGGTGAGCGGGGCTTCTGCATTCATACGTGAGGGAGCGGACTGCACCCAGACCTGTGCCGGAGAGGGCCGCGCGTGCGGCGTGCCCTCGTCTGTGAGGGACTAGGGCGGGGGGGGGAGGGGGTGGACATCTGCGCCAAAAATTAGAGCGCCCTCACGCCTGCCTCGGACGTTGTGTTTTGGAGTTCAGGAGATTCCTACTTTAGCTGTAATGGCATTTGGGGAAGGACTCGGCCCCGTTGCTAAGACAGTAGTGCTTTCTCTGAGGGGGGACCTGCTGAATACGCTCATGAGCCGTCTTCATTACCGACGGGAGCGGAGAAAAGGTGTGTCTGACAGTACATGTCGACCTACAGTGGCCTAACAGAGTTAAACAGACAGTCAGAAGGCAGGAAGGTGAGAGGGTTACATAGTGAGTGGTGACAGAAACGCTGGAGATGGAAGGTACGGAGGCCAGCGGCAGACATGGGAGGATGAGGAAACGGAGGATGGTGAGTGAGACACAGTGAGAAGACCGGGAGCAGCAAGAGGGTAGAGGCCGTGCAGGTCAGCTTGGACCTGAACAAAACCGATCGGCAGCACCCCGAATGGCAATGTCCTTTGGATCCTTTCCGTGAGAACACAGACATGATTTGCTGTCTCACAGGGATCATTTAGGTTGCTCTGATTGGTTGTATCTGTTGCATTCCCAGCAAGAGTTGCTGGCAGCAGTTTCCACAGAAAACTGCCGGCGTATCGTGGCTTCACGTGACAGGTGTCCTTGCTGGTGACTTGAGGGGAGGTGAAAGATGATAACAGCAGAGGGCGCCAAAGAGACCTGAAAAATAAGGACTGGTTGAGGAAAAGAGCTCGTCGTGGAAGATGCAAATCTTGCTTTATCCCAGCCCTTTTTATATTTTCATTTTGTTTTTGTTGCGTCAATTTAATGACTTTCTTTCAAGCTTAACAATGAAAATGTGCACTCTGCAGTCCTTGTTAATAAAGATTAAAGAGAGAGAGATGAAGGTAGACTAACGGAGTGAAAAGCATTATGCGGAATGCTTATTTGCATGGGCTTGGATCCGATCTGAAGCGGCGGCGAAATGAATGAGATGTTTAAATTGCATGAAATGGGGATGGTTCTGAACACAAAAGCAAAACAGATATCACATTTTGATTTTAGATTACATTTTCAGCAGAATTAGCGCGATCTCCTCATTGAGCTCTGTGACTGTGATGTAGACGGGGCTGTGGAGCTTTTGTGTTGATAGAGATATGTCTCTCTGCGCTGCTAGTAGGGGAGTGAATTTCTAGGAGTGGTTTTGTTAGGCTATACAATGTGTTGATTGTGTGGTAATGGAGCTCTATTTATTCTTGTAGCAGAGATATGGAGCTCTGTGAAGGTAACAGTGACTGTGTGTGTACAGCTGTGTGCTGGTAAGACATACAGATCTGTATATATCAGTAATAGACGTATGAAGCAGCATGCTGGCGGATGTAAAAGGTGCCCTTCCCAGCAGCTATGGGTTACAGGGATGGTACCAGCTGTAAACACACACAAATGATTCAACTTGTCAACTGTGTACTTTCAAATATTGCTCAGAGATGCTGAGAGGTAAACATTGCCACACTTTTGCTGAGAATACAAAATAGGCAGTTTCAAAGCGCGGGCTCGGCCGCACGGCGTTCTGAATTCAACTTGCCGGCCTCCCCGAGCACGTTCCCGTGCTAAGAGAGACCTCAGCCGAAGGCTGGGGGACGTCAGAAGGCCCCACCGATCTGGAATCTGGCCCCGGTGATTAAATTTACCTCAGGAAAATCACGAGACACGACGCCGTGCCGACTCCCGCCTCGGCAGAACCTGTCTAATGCAGGACATATGCCTTTGATTGGGCCGGATTGACGTCCTAATTGACGGAATTAAAAGGAAGAGAACGTATGGAAAGAAAGCCAGTCGTCGGGGAGCAGTCGGCTGCCAAGGCAAGCTGAAGTGCTTTGGAAGCGTGGGTGATTTCATAGCCAAAACGGCATTCCAGGATGTGGGCTTTATTTTTATTTATTTATTTATTTTTTTTTTTTGGAAATGACAGATCTGCCACTGTTAACTGGCAGCAAAGCTGACCTGTTTGTGCTTTTCTTTTTATTACTGCAAGCGTATTTCTTTCCATAAGAGGATGAGTCAGGTGGTGCCATGACCGTGCTGGGTAGCCCCGTTCCAGTGCGACAAATGCTGTTTTTGTTTTGTTTTCTTTTCTTTTTTGTTTTGTCTCTGTGTGATATGCGTGGGGTTTGGGTCATGGAGAACGGTCGCCTGACTCTGGTGTGTTCTGTGCGCGCAGGACAAAGCCCGTTCAGCCCAGAAGCACCCCTGCCAAAAAGCCGACAGGTCTACGCAGACGGACCTCGCCGCACCAGAGGTGAGTCCTGGCCGAATCCCACCACAAAAGATAGCGAAAAGATTCAATTTGTTCTCCGTTACCTTACACAAGACTGAAGTACACTTGTGTTTTCCTGGAGCCATCGAGAATGCATGCATTCTGTTTCTTGTGCCTTGTTATTTAAGGCTGGACTGTGTGTACACTCAGTGAGGCCGTGCATTTAGCAACTCAGAGTGAATGACATCTAAGTCTGTACCTTGGAGCAGCCAGTGTTTCGTCATATGTTTAAAAACTACATATTTGAAATCCACAGTCATTGAGATAAACCACTTTGCTTGCACTTTGCTAGTAGACACACTGATGGGGCAGCTTGCATCAGAACAATTTGTCTGAAATTTCCTCTTTCACAAATAATGGAGAAACACATAATAATCCCCATTGACCTTTACTTTGTACAAACACAGATGCTTGTATGCTGTACATGCTTGTACGTACAACGAAAGAACATTGTATACACATAAACGTAGCTATGTTAGGAATGAAACCATTCATCAGTTCAGCGAGAGTGGGTTATGTCCTGAAATTTGGTTACTTGGTGGTTGTTGCTTACTTTTTTATGGATCCTTTTTCATAAAGCAACAAGTTCCAAGACCTGTGTGCAGTGCAGTTTTGAAAATTGCAGCAAATGTTTCAAAGCAACAAGTTATATGCTGGATACAGAGAAATGTGTGTATACATCCGCATTTTATTTTCAAGGCTTTTCCTCCCCACAAAAAGACACTTTTACAAAATAACATCAAGAAGCATTTACTTTTAAGCTACTGTTGTTAGATTTTGAAAGACAGGTGAATAATTCATCTGCTTGATTTAATTTGACGATTCCAGAAGAAGCCTGTTATTCGCCTGTGGAAACAAAATATGTGTAAGCCTGTGCTAGTTTATGAGTTATAAGGCTGACAAAAAAACCTCCAGTGCAGTCTAAATAAAACTTCAGCTATTGAAATCCAAGGTTTATTTCCATATAGATTTGAGTTGGCTTATATTGATATTTATGGAGATTCAACCAATTACGCAGGGTGTGTTCTTCAGTCTAACGTACATTTATTTTCTCTTCTGTCTAGTTTTTTTTTTTTTTTTGCGGTGCAAGTTTTATTATCATGATTGCCTTAAACTTCAGAATCTGGGCCTTCATGTCAATGGCACCTTTGTGAAGTTTGCTGTTGAGAAATTTCAGTAGACTCTGTGTTCAAATTGTCAGGTAAACATTACCCAATTCCTGCATGCTTATGGTCGACTCGGACGTTCAGCAATAATTGAACATCCTTTTTTTCTAAATCAGCTCCTAAACAGCGTAATGCATTATAACAACCGCTGCTTAAGGGAAAACCCACCTAAAGTCTGATATTTGATATTTAAAAATCTGATCAAGCTGACAGTAACTGTATTGAGGACAGCAAAATTTCAGTGCGCTCAGCTATTTTCCTTCTCATGCTTCCTATTTGTTAACAGGAAATGGACGACAACTCATTGTAATCGATGAGTATTATGCACCTAGTCGCATCGCAATGGGATTAGACTGAGCATGTGGCTTTGTACCAAAAAATTGAGAAATAATAAATTACTGAGGAAATTAAAGGGCTTGTCTTACCTCCAATGAATACCAGTCCAGCAAAATGCAAAGTAAATGCTTTAACTACAGTACCTGCGAGATGTTATGCTGATTATGTCTCACGCTTAAGGAAAAAGGAAGCTGGTGAAACAATGCAGTAAATAGCATTATACATAAGAATGCCCTGGGTCGATAAACCAGGTCACTAGATAGCTTACAACAAGCGTAAAAACTGGAGTGCATTCATAATTGGCAGGAAACATACAGACATGCTCAAGCATGAGGTTCTGCAAATAAGCCCATACAAAATCTTACTGTTAATGTTAATACATTGGTGTCTGTGATTGTTTTAATATTGTACCATTCTGGAACAAAAAATAGTGTATTGGTTTTTGCTTGGCTTGTCCAGCTAGCTATTACTCAGTTTACAGAGTGAATAATTTCACAGAACTATCTCAGTCCCTATCAGCAAACAATCAACGTTATTTCTGTAAAATTTAGAAGTAGAATAATACGTAAGTTCTTGGGAGTACAGCAATATAATGCAATATCTATCTATCTGTCTAAATCTATCTATCGATCTATCTGTCTGTTTACGCAAACTTCTCTCCTGTTTCATTAATATGAATGAAAGCAAGAGAGAAATGCAGTAGATGAGTGTATGGATGGATGTTTTTTGTTACTGATTTGGGGAAGCAGCCAGGAGAGGCTCACATTTATTTTTTTGACACGGTGTGCTTACAGCTAAAGAAAGGAAAATGCTCTGAGGAGCGTGTTCATCATCATCATTCACACGGCATCAGGCGGGAATGGGTTTTATTAGGCATTCCTATAATGACGCAAAGAATATGCTCTTTTTTTCCCCCTTACTTTAATGTCTTCACACGCAGTTATAACTAATGGGCTGCTGTAATGTAAATTCAAATGGCTTCTTCTTAATTGCTTCTCTATCCATCCTGCAGCTAGTGCAACACAAATGTGTCCACACCCCCTCAGACTAGAAGCTGAAAGTCTTTGCTGATTGGAATACTGAAAACCGCAGAGGATTCTTCTGAAATGGTTGCGTCCTTCTGAAACTTCTGCCTTGCGTCAGAGTTGGCTTCACTCTCCTTTGCTGGAAAAGTGCCGTTCGTGTCACAGTAGCGTTTAACACGAACGTGATTTTCCTTGCCTTTGCGGTTTTTAGTAGCACCCTATGCAGAAAGGTTGCTCCATGTGGTGGTGTGCGGGACTGTGCATTGTGGGGCACAACTGTAGACGCATTGCGCTCTTTCTGACAGCCGCCGTGTGCAACTGCAGGCAAAGCGCGTAGTTTTATAGGTTATAGCGCACACAGACGCAGCCCACTTATATAGGTTACTGCATTGAGGACATGCAGATCCTGAAAGTGTGCCTGCAATTGGGTCAGCTATTTCTAAGGCTCATGCGACTTGAGGAGGTTCGGCCCTGTTTTCTGGAGCACCCTGCCTCCCTCCAGCTGAGCTAATTAGCTTTAGGGGGGAAGAGACAGCCGGAGCCCGGTGTCCCCTCCGCCGAGCCCCGCGGCACCCCCGGGGACCGGCCCCGGCCCCCGCCACACAGGTGCGGGTCGCTCGGTGGCGGGAGCCCATCCCTGCGCTCCCGCATGGGAACCTGGCGCTCTGGATCAAAGACTTCTGAAAGTCTCGGGGAGTAAGTTGAGACCTGCCGCCGTGCAGGAAGTGGTGAGCTCCGGGCCGGGGGGCGGAGCCTCGCAAGGAGGTGGGCGGAGCAGGAGAACGGGCACACGTGAAAGGGCCCCTCTTCGCCTCGTCCTCGGTGGCCATCGTCATGAGTTCCCGCAGAACGAGGAAGGGCGCGGCGGTCAAGGGGCGGGGCCTCCTCTAATCGGCCAATCGGGAAGAGAGGGGGCTGACGGTGCCGTGCGCTGGTTCGCTGGCGCCCCAGATTTCATTTTCTGACGCTTGTTACGAAAAAGAAAATATGTCGTTCCCCTGCTCTCAACGCTCCCGTCATTAACGCAAATTAAATTTCGAAGAGAAATTCTCCACTGGGATCGCAGGCGAAACGGGGGAAGGATTTTCCACAATGACCTTGACCTTGGTGCGTCCCTCTTCTCCTGTGTGTTGAAAGAGCATCAAAAGAGAGGCGTTCGCTTTTTTTCCCCCCGCCGTATATATTAATGGAGAAGACGGGGCTTTTTATGGAGAAATCCTTTTAGAGATTGTACAATGATAAAATGCAGTTATCTGTTAGCAGAAACAAAGTACTGCTGGCAATCAGAGACATTATATGCACAGCCCATTCTCTCCAGTCTGTTGGTGGTCACTTTTGTTCTTGCTTAAAGGGATTAAGAGAACCGGTAAAAGCCAGACTTGTAAATTTCTAGTCTGCCTGCGAGCAGTCGCAGACAGTCATTTAAATGGAGAAAACACTTAGTAGATCATTTGCTCAGCACTCCCTCTCTCTGGCTAAAATGTGAAGTTATACGCTTTATTTTTTTTTTTTTCCTTTTTTTGTAGAGAATCCCTCTCAGACATAAATCACTGTTAGCGAAATGACAGCTGTTATTAAAGGAGGCTGCATGAATATTTAGTGGAATTGGATGGAAACCTCGCAGCGACAGGCGTTTATTCGCGGTATCTGAGGCGACGGGGACCCGGGCTGGAGCGCGGTCCTGGCAGAGGCACCGGCGGTCCGCTCGGGCACCTGTGGAAGGGCTGGCGCCAGGCGCACGCCGCCCCCCCTCCCTCCCCTCCCTTGCTGCGCCCCTCCCACAGCACCGCAGGGGCACGCGCTTCCAAACACATTTCATCACCGCCTGTCCAGCAGAGCTCCCCGAAGTTACCCCTCTCCTCTCAGTCATTCTCAGCGCCGAGGCAGGGCTTCCTCGAACAGCACAAGGGCAATGGCTCTTCAAGGGAGTGATCAATGGAGATTTGACTTAGATCCAGGTCCTCCGAACTGCGATCGGGTCTTCTCTAATCGATGCGCCGCTGATGGCCCCACATGCTCTGACACGACCCGTTGGCTCCTCTGCAACTTTCTAGGAAAGTCTGCGCAGGTGCTGTTGACATTATGGGGTCGAACATGAGATTCATCCTCTCCTCTCCCAAAAACGTAGCCCAGAAACCACAAGCCACTGCCACTTCCTCAGTGACTGTTTTCTTAGAATGCAATCCACAGCATTCTCAATGAATTGGGATGTTTTTATTTCTTATTACTTTTTTCATTTTACAGTATGGATTTATTTGTCAGATTATGCCCTTATGCTCAATACTTCAATTTAGAACTGACAAATGAAGAGTGCTCAGCTACAACCTACAATGTGCAAATTTAATTTAACAATAACCGGTATATTTCACACCTGTTTAGTACTTAAGATTAGGTATTAAAGCCAAACAGTTAATATGGTATGACCTTGATATACATCGCACGTAGGAACTGAACTGAAACCAAATAGGATAACTCTTCATAATCAACATATTGTTAAATACTGGCACATTGACAAAAGTGAACAATTTATTGGTCCTGTGTCTGTGTATAGGGAATGATGCTTGGTGATTCAATGGTTGTACATCCTGAGGAAGCATATACAGGAGAGTAGGTGGAAGCCTTGGCTGGAGGTATGTTCTAGAACACTCATCAGCTGGAAGAACAATTTAAATGGCATTTATATAACCCAAACCTTGGAAACACCTAACAGAACCTGTTAAAATATCCATAACACAATTTTAACGGTCTACAATATGGCCACAATGGAGATGAGTGGCCCTCACTTCACAATTCAGCATCACTGACGCTCACATTTTTTTAAAGCATAATAAACCGAACTCTCTGATTTCAAATGAACATTCCATTACATTAGCGCATCGGATATTGTAAATAGCAAATTTAATAACGCACCAATTTCATTACGGCCGCCTTCCGCAAAGCCACCACCATGCTGTGCGGACGGGGTGCCAAAAAGTCCGCTCCCCGCTTCAGCCCCCCGACGGATCGGCGTAAACCAATCGGCGGCCGGTTTATAGGAACGTTTCTAATTAAGTGATGCGGTCTCAGAGCCCCAGTCCAATTGAAGCGTATCAGGACAGATCCAAGTCTGGGGAGCGCGGGCGCGGTTTTGAAGAGGTTAGTCATCGGAGGGCACAGGAGTCGGTGAGCGACCGCCCAGCTCCGACAGCGGCGGGCGGCAATGGTGGAGGGCCATCGACGGGGACGAGCAGGTCCCCGAGGGGAGGGACGGGCAGACGGGAGGAAGGCGGAGGGCTCGTGGTGGCGTGGAGTGCGATGCGGGCTCACGTTTCCGCGGCAGCACAGGGCGGCTGGGAACGCAGTATGGCAGGATTAGACTTTACAGGCGCTGCCATGACAAAAATCTAGGAGAGGGGAGGAGGGAGCGGTAGGAGCTGTTGGGGAGGACAACAGCAGGGGGAAGAGAGAGCGAGGCCTCATTAACCCCGTGATGGGTGGAATGACCACACACTGTCAGTCACTCTCACAGCAAGTTCACCGGCAATTGATTCTCAAGGTTTTCCCTTTTTTTTTCCAGGAAATTCAGCTGGAAATGAACTAATTTGCAAATTCAGACTCGCTTTTCGCCTGCGGAGGAAGTTCTTAGAATGTACAGGTGTGGTGGAGAATAGGGGCTGTACCTCTTCCTCTTGCTGAATGTCGTGCGGTGCATTTGCCAATTAGCTTTGCTGTAGAAATGGAAATGTAACTGTTGCGAAAGGAGAAAAAAAATCAGGGAGCCGGGTACTGGGCGGAGGGGTCAGTAGCCTTAACGAAGAAGCCGTCCTGGTGGGACCTTCTAATAAGAGACCACCAGTGCGTTGACCTGCAGCTGGAACATATGGGCAGTGATCCGTGGAGAGATTCCTTTGATATTGGATGATATGGGCCTGGCCTCAGCTCGAGTAATGATACATCGAATGTGTGCTAGGGGCTTTCTTGTGAGTCATGCAAGAAAATCTGTGCGAGTCACATGAGCGCCAGTCACCCTCAAGTCCCACTAACGCTCCATTTTTGACATGCACACGGAAAAGAAACTCAATTCCTCGCAGCGTGGCGTCTTCACGCCCCCCGATGGTCCGCAGCCCCGAGGTCCGCGGCAGCGGCGACCGTGCGGCGTTCCCCGCGGCGCTCCCCGCGGTGCTCTCGCAGATCGACCAGCTGCTCGCGGTCCTGTCCCCAGCGCTCCCCTCTGTGCCGCACGGATCGCGCGTCAACCGCATGTCGACCGCACGTCGGCGGCACATCGACTGCACGTCGACCGCAGCCCCCGGACGGGGCCTTCGCGTCCTCTCCGGCCTGCGCAGGGGACGGGGCCGAGAGCGCAAACCGCTGTCTCGCTCCGCCGTGTGTCCCAAAGTGCCCGAGCTCACGTGTGCCGCCCCGCGCACCCTACACGCATGCCCCTTTCAGGACACGCGATTTACTGGCCTGAATTCACTCCGCCGGGTCACCTACAGCCGTTTAGTCAAGGTGAGATATTTCTGGACTGGGACGGCTGCGTATCGACTTCAGCGGATATCCACCTGTGCATGTGCTGGCAGGGCTTTTAAACATTCCCAAGCTGTGCTAGTTTTAGCTCTTCTTTATTATGCCTATATATTTATATATAAGACATACATATGTTCAGTTGGTGTGGCACAGATTATTACAGATACCGAGTATTTCCGTATATATGAATAAAACTAGCCTACCTTGTTAAAGATATAAGATATATTTTCTCACTGTTGACACAGTTAGAGGGGAGGTTGACATGACGGAATCAGCACTGATCTTGGTAGTCCAGCCAGTGAAGCCAAGGATGCTTAAAACACTGTATGAAGAGCCGTGGGTGCTTCGTGAGGAAGCGGTGCTCCTCACTCATTGTGCTGCTGCTGCAGCAATGATAGGCATTGTTTTGAACAAACACAGCAATGTGTTGTTGTTCATTTCATAATTGTTTTCCATGTGGCGTTATCTCAGATGACCAATCACCTCTGAAATCCACACACATGCAGTAGTGTGATTTAATGTTTCTAGATAATGAGTTGTTCTCTCGGCGCATTACCCTCTCCACCTGCTTGAGACCAGACATGGCCTGGGGTGATGGCAACATCAGTGACAATGTCCTTTAGCGCCACATTTTAATGACATGCAGATCAGGAACTGGGAATGCTGCAAATGCCGGAGTGACCCGAAAACCGTCCAGCGTACATGTTTGTGCGTGTTTATGCGTTGCTGAGCAACAGTGTGATATTTTTGTGTCCGTTGAGTTTGGCACCGTGGTAAACTTTCCTGGTGGTTGTGTATACCCCTATGCTGTATGTTTTTCCACAGAGTTAATAAGGGTGTGCAGAGTGCTCTGTTTCGCTGTTTTTGCTCTGTGTGCTTTTGTTTGGCTTTGTCTGTGCACGTCCCCTTTCAGGCTGTTTCTTTCCCCCCTCCTCTTGTCCCATGTGACTCCATATCCCTTTACAAATACTCTAGCCCCGCTGACAGCCATCCCACACCCAAGCTTGCGCTGACAATCCGTTATAGCTGCTCCCCAGGGAAGCGCCGTTGGGCCGTCAGGATTCCTTTACCACCGGCGTCTCATCCCCGTCCAAATCGCCCCGATCCGCGCTCATCCCACTCGAATGCGAGCCGCCTCCACCACCGCCGCGGTCTCCTCGGGCCTCCTTGGAGCCGTGCTCCTCTGCGTCCTCAAACACCCCCCCCCCATCCCCCCCCGCCCGCATTCACCCCTTCACACTGTCCATCTGTGACTCCGCAGCCGGCCCATTTTAATGACCGTCAAGGTGAATTCGCGTCCACAGCACAGCTCTTCGGAGCGCCTCTTTATGTGAAGTCACGGGACAGGGGGGGGGGGGTGGGGGGGGCTGACGTGACGGGTCACCGCGTGTGATGCAATGCCAGCTGTCTGGGGCTCAGCACCCGCTCAGCTTCAAGTGTCCTCCATCTCTCTGAATCCGCAGGCTGGCGCTGGGGGGGGGAGGGGGCGTTATTGGGGCAGTGAACAGGGAATAGCACTTTTATTGTGGTTTCACTAGGACCATCAAGTTTTACAAGCTGAGCCGTCTCACCATCTGCCTCCTCAAACAGCGGAGGAGGCGCTTATTTGCAGAAGGCTCCGTTTCAGAAGAGTCCCAGGCCCAGACCGAGGGCTCCAGCCGACGGCGGAAGCCGGTAAACCATCCCGCTAGAATTTATAGCTCTCGCCAAATAGTAGGTTAAGGACTCGCTGTGTTTTCGGGGAGCCCACACCTAAGAAATGCTGAGATGGTTTTGATAGACTGGAGTCCGGCCGTGGGGGGGTTTTCCAGACTGCAGGCGAGGAGAGGGAGGAGGCGGACAGATCAGGATTCATGAGCAGCCTGAGGCCTCCCCGTATTTCTGCCTTGGATTGTTGGGCAATCCATGGCAAACTAAGCTTCAGCATTCACCAGACATACCTCTTTGTTCTATCCAATGTATGAGCCAACTGGTGCGTGAGACCCTATACAGCACAATATAAGAATGATAAAACAGGTCCAATCTTGTGAAGGTGCACAATTTGTTTTTAAAGAAGGTACCTTATACCAAAGACCACACACAATGTTATATTCCGATGGGGTAATAAAGGTCTCTCCTTGTCAAAGTATTTATATTTTCTTAGCACTTATTCAGGGCTAAATACAGAGTGTACATTTTAAATGGGCTTTTGTGGTGTTTTTTTCCCATGGTTTGCCCTGTTGACCCCCCTCCGCTCCTTTCCCCGTCTGTGGCGTCTTGAGTGTGACTAACAAAGCTCCAAAGACCTGTGTTCTGTTTCCAGGGCTCTGCTAAAGGGAGCGACCCTGTGCCGTCACGCAGACAGCTATGTGAGTTCTGACCTCCGGTTCTGTGTTCGTGCTCCACGTCTCCTGCCTGTAGTGACGCATGGCATGCCGGCCCCCCGGTGTCTCTCGCCGAGGGCAGTATACCGTACATGTCCCACCCAAAGCCCCCTCCCCCCCCCCCCGTATGACCCCCGCCTCCGGACACTACAAATCCCTCACCCCTCTGACATCAGACCCAGGCTTGCCGCCATTTGGTCCCCGTCGAAGTTGTGTTTTTTGCTGCAGGCTGTCTGCCTCACAGACCCCACCCCTAACCCCCTCAAATCCCCGGTCCTGGACCAGAGGGGAACCCACAGAATGAACCACCCCCCCCCTCAAACCCCCTCAAACCCCCCCCCGGCCCTGTCCACCACTTTTACCAGCACAACTGTCAGTCAGCGCACCTGTCTGCGGGGCCGCACCTGTGGGGACGCTGTCTCCTGTGTGAGCGTGTCCCTGCTCCTTCCTGTGTTCGCCTGCCTGCTGCCTTCTTGTCGCACCGCCCGATTAGCGGGGCTTAACAGGGCCCAGAGTCTGGAGCGTCGTCCCAGCTGGCATTAAGGAAAAGCAACAAACAAGACGTGCTCCTCTTACCCGATATTAATAGCCCTAATAATGGTTTTGAAAACCCAAACAAATTGCTGGTTTGAGCCAGAAGTGTGACACAGGGAGAAGATGGGGAGGGCGTGTGTGTGGGTGGATGGCTGTTACGTGTGTGAGTGTGTGTGTGTGTGTGTGTGTGTGTGTTTGTGTGTGAGGGTAGTGAACCGTAATCCACATAGACAGTACAGAGAGCGTGCTGCCCCCCTCAGTCTGCCCAGAGGGCGACTGGATTCGGAAGATGAAAGCTCATGTTTACTCAGGTGGAGGAGCTTGCTGCAGGGAGGCAGAGGAGTTCGCGGCTTTGATCCTCTTTTGTCTGCCTCACCAGATGTATGCGGCTCTTCCTGCTTCAAACATGGAGCTAAGTGCAGGGAAGGAGTCTCACTCCCTGTCGCTCTGCATGTGTGCGTGGAGCACCAGTGTGAATTAACACGGCGAGGCATGTCGTGACATGAAATTAATATTTGATCAAAGCATTTTCCATCCGCAGGCATTTGTTTTACCTTGGAATACATGTGTGTTCTTACGTGACCCCGTTGTGTTGTTTGAGATTGCTGACAGCTGTTTCACGGCTGTCTCCCTGCGTTCTCTTGAAGTGTGAGGGTGTAGAGCGATCTATGAGTTAAGCGTTACCTAATAGATACTGGCGAATGGCAAAAACCAAGAATTTCACTGTAAATAAAGCCCCTGTGCTCTCGAAACACAGCTGTGAAATCGTTTTACCACATACAGTCGAGACTGTCAGCATGACTTCAGTCAGTCAAGCAGTGTACCTAAGTGTACATTTCCATTGCAGTGTCACAGGCTGTACTGTCTTTAGTGCCATTTTACAGGTGGCAGTCTTTTAAACTATTTCAAGAAAACAAGTAGGGTTGGAGTTTTAATGTATAAAATCAAACCCACCGCTTCAAACACTCAGGTGATGTGGCAGTAGGGCACCATACGAATTGTCTGTGTTGAGAAGTCCCCTAAGGGCGATGAGTGTGAGTGTGAGTGTGAGTGTGAGTGTGAGTGTGTGTGTGTGTGTGTGTGTGTGTGTGTGTGTGTGTGTGTGTGTGTGTGTGTGTGTGTACGCGCACGCGTGCGTGAACTGTGCTGCTCTGCCCGTAATTAAGAGCCGCTCTGTGCCGCAATGTACAGAATTAGATTTAGATAAGTGAGCTGGACCACCGCCAGGCAGGAGTCAGGCAATCTGAACGACTCTCATGTTCCCCATTCAAACTAATGAGATATTATCCCTCAGGAAGACGAGGAGGTGCCTGGTGCCTCAGCTGGTTGCCACTTCCCATTGCGTGCACACCCCCCCACCCCCCGCGGTCTCGCGTGTCCTGCGGACGCAGCACACACGCGCTGTCCAGACAGGACGAGAATCCAGGCACAGGCCTGTAGCACAACAAAAGCCAGCAACGGGGAAAAAAGACTCGAATGCAGAGAGAGTTGTGTTGTGGGTTTCATGCGATGGTTAGAGAGAGTTGTTTGGGTTTCATAAAGCGGTTGGAGATTAGAAAATTACAAATACAAAATTAGAAAATATGCTTTAGCTCCTCTTCCTTCAGTGTTCAACTGAAAAAGGCGGTTGCAGCGGAAGAGTCTGAGTGGTTCACCTGGAGGGACTAGAGTTCGTGGACTAAGACGGAATTTAGCGATGGAGGGGACGTGTAGCCTCTCCGACAGATTAATTCATGCCTCATTTTTGTTTTCCTCTCCAGGAATTGATTTTCTCCAATTGTCTCAGCTTTGGAGAAAAAATAGACAATCTGTCAAGACAGAAAATGGCTGGTTTGGTGATAATGCTGAGGCCATTAACCTTAAACATGTTTCATTTCGCCTGAATAATCAAAACATCAGTCATAGACTTAAAAAAAAGAATATTTTTATGTCTCTGCAACCCTAGTCCTTAATTTTGCTTTGTTGACTCAATATGTGCATAGACAACCCTTAGCAAATGTGAATCGACATAAATGGAATCTTATTTTTCATAGACGTAATGTAACGTGTTGAAATTTTAGGTTGGCTTGGCATTTTGGGAGGGGGGCAGGTTGTTTGCTTGTTTTTTGTTTTACTCAAGCCTAGAAAAATGTGGCTTCAAATAAATAATTCATGTGGTATTAACACGGCAAAAGTAAGGTTTTAAGTATGGTATGTATATTTGTAAATATACTCACCCATGAAGAGCATAAATATTCAGCATTGTGACAGCCCATGTGATGGTTGTGAAATGACAGGACAAGGAGATCAGCAAGACGCAAATCTGGGTCTTCAGACAGGTGTTTATTTTGCTACAGGGCAATCAAGACATTCAAGGGATAAAATGAATAAATCTTCTTAAGCTGCCATTCACAAGTTAACTGAATGAAAACAACAAAACTAAAATACAACAAACTCAAACAAAGACCTCCAATGGGAGAAGAAGTTGTCTTTTAGGACTATATTTTTACTTTTGCCGAAGTACTTTGCTCTTTTTTCTGACTCTCTAGTCTCTCTGTCTCTCATTGTAAATACGGGTTGTGATTCGTAAAGCAACTGATGCCGTTATTTTTGTGGATCTCGGAAAACGGAGGAGGCAGACGCCTACATCCCTGTCCGCTCGCGAATTCCACCAGGCCCTGGCAGCCGCAACCTCGCCGGACTTCGCCCGTGATAAGTTTGTCAAGGTGGCGGGGACCGCGGCGAGGAGGTGACAGACGGCCGCGGTCCCCGGCGGGGGTGGCCGGCCGGGGCTTGCCCGGCAGGTGGCGGCGGCCGTCAGCAGAAGGCGAGCGCGGGGGCCCGGCGGTCCGGCCCGCCCGCGGGCGCCGGGGACCGAACCCCCGCGCGGACGCCTCGCCGGGGACAGATGGCCAGAGACGCGGGAGAGCCGCTGCGCGATGAAGAAGTCAGGAATGAAATAAATAAACGAGTAAACGGTGACACGCGGTGGCCCAGATACAAGCATGGCGCAGGCGCTGCGGAGCCAGGTTACATTCTCCCTGAGAATGCAGCCGTTTGTGTCCGCTCCTTTCGGGAAAGGTGAATGTGTCTGCGCTCCCTGTTGACGGGCTCGGTCTTGATTTGCAATTGTGCCTCCCACAATGAGCCGCTGTATACACACCCTGCATCACAAATTCCGCGCCGCATCTGGGGCAGTGCTCCTGCTGGATTACAATGATCTCAACTGTTACACAAAGCCAAACCCTGGGAAGGTGCTTGCTTTGGATACAGAAATCATTTAACAATTAGCTTCGTAGGGCCCATTTAATTGATGGAGTCTTGCGTTTATAACAAAATGCATTCTCTGCATATTATTTTCAAATATGCTTTCCAGAAAATTTGAAATGAAAAGCAAGCTTCAATCAGATATTTACATTCACTTATGATTAGACTGGAAATGAGTGATATTTTAAATTATACACCCACTGAGCTCTTTCGAAGTGCATTCTTATGAAGTTATTTTTGTGTCTTTTTAATGTAAGCATAAAAGACAGTTTTGAGAGAGTTTGTCTTTTTTGCATCTCAAAAAGTTTTGATTGCGGGTCAAAAAGTTTTGCGAATCAAGACGTTTTGCTTGTAAGTTGAACTGGACGTAATGGGCGGGATCTACGCTGATGGATGAGAGAAGAGTTTCTATTGGTGGGTTTGACTTGGATCGACAGCATGGCTACACCCAGAGATATAGAAACGTAGATACCTCATTGGCCGCTGCTGTATGTCTCCGCTGTGCGTCTTTGTGGTCGCCATATTGGAGCGGTCAAGATCTGCTAGTAAACAAATACAATGTGTATTGAGAGATGCAGACATCTCTACAAAATCGACTGTAACTCGCTTAATTCTGAACCTATTTTCATGAAATTTGGTTTGTTATAAACGTGAGGAATTGAATGATACTGATTACTTATTGGAATTAAATTCAGTTACTGGAGGCGGACCTAATCAGCCAAAACGTTAACTTTCTGAATAGCCACAACTTCCTCTGGGACATGCAGGCTCCGATCTATGAATAGGCAACATCAAGTGTAAATTATTTAGAATATCAGCTTTTGTGAGTTCCTCCAAAATGTAGATTTCTATATGTAACGGGTGGGATCTTGCATAGTGTTCAATTAGATGTTACATGAGTCGGCGAGCGAGCGAGTTTCGAACTGTGGTTCTCACTGCTTGCTGCCAACCCCAGCTAACTAAATTTTGTAACTACCCGAGGACGAGGTCAACCGATAGTGACAGTATGAACTGTCGTGTACAAAGCTGACTACCTGGCTTAAAATACGCCAGCTACAAAGTCAACAATATTATTAACATTTTATTAAATGTGCACAAGCATGAAATATGAAGACAAACAGACTTCGGTTTCTTTTATTACAACAGACGTCCAGTAACCTTTGAACGTTATCCAAGTGCTAACGCATACAGCTTCAATACTTTTGCAGCTAGCCAGAACGCCTCTTAGCTAGTTAGCTAGCTATCTGCAAAAAGCATTAAAAGTATTGAAGTGTTGAAGTAAAAGTATTGAAGCTGTATGCGTTAGCACTTGGATAAAGTTCATCATAGCCTACATTCCTGTATTCATAGCCTACATTCCTGTATAGTATGTGTTGAGTTGAGTCGGTATCTTAAAGTAGAGCTTTGTGAACATATGGAAGAGGTAACCCTGGTCATGACTAGGCCTACCTTCACAGCATAGCCAGACTGCAGCAGGCACACTTGGTCTGCGTTGCGTAAGCTCTGATTCTTGGCCAGGGAGCAGGGCCATAACTCCTTCTGACCAGCTCTCAGCAATTTGTGATATCAATGCAAATGTAACTGACTTGAGAGGAAGGTTAATGAAATCACCATCCCAGGGTTTGAAAGGAGGGGAGATATAATTTATAGCTTTTTCTCACCCCCTCAGCCTTTTATTTAAGGTTAGAATAAAATGTCGGTTTAAGGAGTTGACTCTGTTTAATATCTCACCCTTGGAACTTGACCTAGCATTGCCACTCTTATTCCTTTGCTCACAATGTGTGACTCTCTCATCCAGAGAATGTCCTCCCTCTCTTTCCCTTTGATGCCCTTCTCCTCTTGGACTCTTTTATTTTCCCTCTCCTCTCTCCTTCCTGTCTCCAACCAGCCTTAATGACTCACTCCCTCTCTTAGCTCCTGTGTCTCGAAATCTTCCCCCTCATCTCTAGCATCCTTTGCTATGGTATGCTCCCCCCTCCCCTGCTGTCTGTGTCTGTCTCTCCTCTTTGCCTCCTTCTGTCCCATGACCGTCTCCTCTCTGATCTCCCTGCAATGGTCTCCTATTTTCTGACTCCATCCACCCCAGCTCTCTCCTGTCTGACCCCTTTCTCTTTTCTCCTATTTCCTGACCCCGCCTCCTCCCTAATTCCCTGACTTAGTCCTCCAACTCTCTGACTCCCTCCACCCTGACTCAGTCTGCCTTTTACGCCTTCGCTCTCCTCTGGTTGCCTCTCTGACTCCTCTCTTCCCCCTGGCTCCTCTCTAACTTCGCCCCCACCCTACCCCCCTGTCTCCCTCCTCTCTCACTCCTTCCCTCTTCTGTTCCCTCACTGATGCCTCCCTGCACCCTAGCTCCCTCCGTCCCTGACTCCGCCCCCCACCCCACCCCCTGACTCCCTCCTGTCTAACTGCCTCCCTCTTCTCCCCTTCCCTTCCTCACCCCCTCCCCCTCTCTCCGGTTCCTAGCGTACTGCTTCTCATCCCTGTGCAGCACCTGCACTCTGCCTGCAGCGGTGCTGCCTTGGCTCGTGTTTGATTTCTTGGACGTAGGCTGTCTGTATCATGTTCTAATTTGCCATTCCGTGTAACCGACATAGCTCTAACCCCATGAGTAGAATTCATGTAATCTACTTGATCAGATTAAATAGCCTAACGCGGGAGAAGCTTTCAGGGCGTGAAGTATGCTCACCGATACCAGGGCAAAACAAGCACAGATAAAATGCGCTTTTATCATTTTCGTCCGTTTTTCACTTTTTTTTTTTTGCCCAGTGTTTTTGTAGCATGGCTGTTGTCCGTTCACAAATCTTTCTTTAAGTGATACAAATTCCTCAGCACTCTGCCTGTTTGTAATTCAGATGTTAACAGGGATTATCCCGAGAAACGCATTCTATAATGCCGAATATCTTCATTCCGACCGAGAGATTTCTTTTTCACCAGCATCTGTCTGTACACATGCAGGGCTTGAGGTCTTGCACCCTGTTTATAAGGACACATATACACACACACACACACACGCAGACGCAGACACACACACGCTGAGTGTGTAGGACTATGCAGCATGCTTGATGAAACAGGGAACGTCATTGTATTTTGATTTCATCCATTGTGCTTGCCTCCATCATGTCCATTTCATCTGTCCGTGTTGTTGTGTTTTCTCCTCTGTCTCCTCCCCTCCTCGGCGCAGTAACCAGCAGCATCATGTGACGGGGCACCATGCAGGTAGGGGCATTTCCCAGCGGGATGCAGGCTTGAGTGTCGCTCTGTAGTTGCAGTGGGCTTCGTAGGCTATCTCAAAAAGGGCCAATCAGAGGGTGTGCGGGGGGTGGGGGGGTTGGGGGGGGTGGTGGAAGGGGCTCTCTGAATCATCTCCAAATCAACTTGTGCCTTATGATTCACTCTGCGCAATTCTGAGGTGACTGATTGCCTTGATTCTTTCTCTCAGCGTGGCGCGTGCACTGCTGTGGCGATTTGGCAGACACCTTTATCCCGAGTGACTCGCGGAGCCTTTGTCCGAACTCCCACAGAGCGCATTGAAAAAGACCGAATCTGATTCACGTACATATACAAATTCATACAAATTTCCCAAGCACACGTGTGGCAAATCGCATGGTGATCTGCAGAGACTAATGACGAATCCCTGCCCGACGTGCTCGAAATGCGACAGCGCAGACCCCGAGCCGATTGCCGATCAGTTCGCCGAAACGCGGCGATCGGAACGGGCGTCAGGATGGAGCTGAAACGGGCAGAATGGCACAGCGCCAGGGCTCGGAGCGGCGGTGAGCAGCGGGGTTGATTGTTCGAGCGTTGGGCATCATGCTTCTGCAGATGTCAAGTCAGTGCCAGGTTAATCTGGGAGATCTTTGAGTGTCATGTCCGTGGCTGCTATCAGGCTGCGTACGCCTGTGGTGTCCCTCATCCGGCGCTTTAGATGATGTAGTCTCTCTCGACGATCAAACAGGTGTACAGCGAGGGTACAGATTGGACCTTTGCTCACTCTGGTGTAGGGACAGGTAGTGTCACTCTCCATGGTCAGTATAGCGTATGTTTGCGGGCATCCTGTCTCCTTGTGCTCAGTCAAGTATGGATGTTAGGGAGGTGGCTCCACGCGCTGTATGGTGAAGGAATTTAGGAAGTGTGTTGCTCTGTGGTCAGCCTGATGTGGGAATATAGCTGGTGCATCTCATTGTGGTGAAGGAGTTTGTGCCTCCGCTTGGTGTGGTGTAGATACGTTGGTAGTAAATATGCTCAGTGTTGACCAGTGTACTACCAGCGAAATATGTAGGTAGTATTTGTGTTTAGTGGGGTGTAGACATATAGCTAGTGTGTGTCAGTGTTCAGTTTTTGTGTGTGTAGGCAGGGTGTGTCTCTCTGCTTGTATCATAGATATGTAGCTGGTACGTTTGCTCAGTGGGTTATAGATATATGACTAGTGTGTCTCTCTGTGTTCAGTGTGATGTCGTAAGTAGTGGGTTTCCTCTGTGGTCGGTGTATTGTCAGCAGTTTCATTTCAGTACATTGAGCGTGGTTCAGGTTACTTTTTTTTTTCGCTCAGTGGTGCAATAAGGGCTTCTCCCCTCACTCTTCATTACCAGCCGACCCAGAGTCATTAATGAAGTGACATCTGTTTCATTAATTCTGAAGAAGGCCCCAGAGTCCGGGACACAGGCACTCCTTCGCGAAAGGTTGCCAAGGATCACCTTCTATTGATCCGCGTCGGGCTCCCCTCCGCGCGTGTCCGCAGGAGCGAGGACCACACAGCCGGCCCGGCAAAGCTTACCGCCGCTGCACGGCACGTCCCTTCTGATCTTCTGCAGCAGAGCACTGCAGGCTAAATTTAATGGAATTTCATTGATCACAAGGGAGACCATGTTTTTTCTTTTTCTTCTTTTTTTTTTTCCTGTAGCATAATGTGTGCTCTGTGTGTGTGTGTGTGTGTCTGTGTGTGTGTGTGCTGTGTGTATGTGTGTGTGTCTGTGAAGATGCGATTTGTGTGTGTGCATCTGTGTGCGGATGCGCTGTGTGTGTGACGATGCGCTGTGTGTGTGAGGATGCGCTGTGTGTGTGAGGTTGCACTGTGTGTGAGCGTGGGTTGCGTGTGTCTGTGTGTGTGTGTGTGTCTGTGAGTGAGTGAGTGAATGCATGCTCTGTGTATGTGTGTGTCTGTCTGTGTGAATGTGTGTGTGTGTCTGTGTCTGTGTGTGAGATTGCACTGTGTGTGTGAGTGAGCATGGATTGTGTGTGTGTTTGTGTGTGTGTGTGTATGTGTGTGAGTGAGTGGTGTGTGTAAGAGAGTGAGTGTGTGCTGTGTGTGTGAGTGAGCATGGGTTGTATGTGTGTGTGTGTCAGTGAGTGTGCGCTGTGTGTGTGTAGCGGATGGGTGGGGGTGGAGTGACAGAGATTGATCTATCACAGTACATTGAAAGTTGTGGAGAATATTGCATGTAGATTTCACCCCAAAGAAATCAAAGGCTGCATAATTGCCTGACTCTTGTTCTAGGTGCAATGAGTCACTCATTAATAAAGCCATTGGAAATGTGACAGTGAGAGGGCAGGAATGTCAATGTGTCATGACAAGATAGAGTGGTGTGGCAAAGCTTTTGTTCCGACGGACACCTTTTTATGTCTCACAGCCAAGATCAAAAGGTTAGGCCACCTGCACAATCAAAGCTTGCTGTTCACGTGATTTCACAGGGGAACATGTTAAATGGGAGGTAAATTTAGATATTAAAAATGTAAGTATCATCATAATATTCTCATAAAGTTGATAATATGTAATATATTTAAAGCATAGGTCATATGAGTCTATAGATTGTTTCGCCATGAGTTTTTAAGGAATCTTGAACAGTAACGGGCCGTTTCACGTCCACTAACCCGTTTTTAAAATGAAATCGGATGTCTGTCACCACTCTGCAGTTGAGTTTTATGTAAGAAGTCGTAAGTTCTCTCAGATGCAGCAACGCCTTGTCTTTTTAAATGGTAAATGCAGCCGCTGCCATTTTTATCCCATTTTTCTATCAAACCAGGCTATCATCGTGGTCACCTACGTTAGCCTGGAGTGCTAGTGAACTCCTCACACTCCCGCATGCACGCAAAGCACACCAGCACCTCTGCTGTGTCCAAAAAGTTGGAGAACGGTTTAAATGCCGTGGCAATTAATCTTGATTCTTTTTTTTCCAAGTCATGCATAATTCCCTTATCTCATTAAGGAGTGGATTCACGAAGGGGTGATGCATTTAGCGAAGGATAAATGAGCTGGAGTTTGATAAGAGCTGGCACCGAACGTGAAGGAACCGCACTCTCAGAAACACAAAAAGCATGTTTTGATGTGCATTGTGGCCATTTTATGTGAGTGCGGCTCTTGTTTCCAGCTCCTGCTCATAGCACCATTGTAGCATGTTCACTATTCAGTAAAAATATGTCACCCTTCGGGAATGTGCCTTTTGCTGTCAACTTTATCTTAAGGTTGAAAAGCAGGTACTCTGTTTGCCATTGTAAAATGATGCACTTTTATGATTAAAAAATGCCTCCAAAAATTACCCTGGGTCCTGTAAACTGATAGAGTAATTAATCACTCTGCTGGTTGGTGGGCTGTATAAGCACATACACTGAAGGTTACCCCAGCCATGCCAGTTCTTTTAGCTGCTATTGCCAGTGATGCATCAGGAACATACCTTTTTAATGTACTGTTCTGGGACTCTCAGTAATGTGGTTAAAATGGGTCCTGTAAGCTTAGTTTCTCTAGTGTTCACAGATGTACCATTGGCACGTACACTCAAGCCAGTTTATCAGTAGTAGGAGTATATGAACAGAAATATTTGATTTTATGTGACATTGATGCGTTTTTATTAAAAGTAATGGTTTGTGTATATGCACACACACAGTTTATGCTTAGCATATATGCACACACATATGAAGGAATCTATTGAGGAATAAATGTTTTCTTTATTCATGGTATGTGTGAGCAGAAATTTTAATTTTATGGAATGCTGGTTTTACTCCTTAGACTAGAAATGCCAAGCTTATCAATAAACAGCATTCACTTAAAACGACAATTATACTGCTGCTTTGAAAGATATATGGTTGCTTGTGTTTGACTTTTTCCTCAATGTGTATAATACCCTAGTGCCATCTACAAAAAAGAAATACTGCTAATGAACAAAAGTTGTTATCACTTCCTTCTTAAATTTCCAATTAAAATGAAAGCTTTATGGTTGTTTATAAAGACATTTTCTGTCTGTGTTGACATTTTTGGCTCAGTACTTTGTGAAATAAAAATATCACATGAAAAGGTGCCTCCTACAAAAGACAATTGTTGTTGTTATTAGTTAATTATGTTCTGGAAAAAAATGCTGAAGTGTTAGATCTTTGGTGTTTTTATTTAACTCTTGCGTGCCGCTCTTGCCTTTGAGTATTACTTGAACCACTTTTCCACCATAATCGATTTGTCATGATCAATCTTGCTGATGGTACATTTTAAATGCCACCATTCAATACCATGCTGTGTGATCTACCAGATAGTTGTTGAGTGAATCACATGCATATAAAAATGATTGTGACAAAAGGTCATTTTTAAGGACATAATATACTCTTGATGCATGTTGACTGCAAGTAAATGCATGCCCGTCAGTATACAGTATTCATTTATATCAGGGCTCATGTTTCTATAATAGCCCTGTTACCATCATGTACAGTTTCCCTGGACTTGCAGCGCAGTGTCCCGTGCCCCAACTTACAGTACTAAACACATTTACAATGTCACTTCAGTGGTTAGCTTAGCATGCGTCTTTGTACTCTTACTGGAATTATAAGTAGCCTTCCTGGTGTTCGTCTGTCTTTTATTTACTCAGTGTCACCCTGGGTACATAAAGGATAGTGTTAATGGAAGTACTCAAACTGGCAGACTCAGGATCAGTATCTGGGCCTGCAATAGCTTAGCAGAGGAGGTGTTGTCTCTAAGTGGCCGAGAGCTGTATTTTTATATATACGTGTTCAATTGTTTTTGGTCTTTTACTGTAGATTGTGCTAGGGCTCACAGCAGGCGATAAGGCACACCATCAAAGCGTTAACACGGCATTTGCCGGCATTACAAGCTCTTGTTTTTGCAGATCGTTAACTTTCACTTTGCCCTGCAGTCAAAACACAGCCCACCCCCAGCATAGCATCGGATGCTCTGGTATTGTTTCAAGAGGGGTCTTTTCTTGTAGCAAGATTGAAACTTCGTAAGTGACAGACACAGTGATGTATTATTTAGCAACCTGCAGGGCAAAGCCTATAACGTGAGGTGTTCATTCAAGCCTGTTTGAAGCCATTCATCTCAGCAAAGCGCGTGAAGTATGCCTTTCTCTGTTGTAAAAACATTGGGCGTTTTATCTCGGTTCCAGTGCATGAAGGGCGGAAAAGAATGTCTCTGTGTTAATTATTCAGGAGGGAACTGCACATGTAATTAATTTGATGGGGGGAGGGGGGGTGCGCTTCGTTCAGAATGCCACAGTCCAAATACTGTGAGATAGGCGGGAGGAGTTGAGCCTTTCGGGCATATGCACAAAACCGTCGTATCGAGCCGCCAAAGTCGTTATTTTCTGCCACTTTAAAAATCAGTGGTGCATAAAATGAATTCCCGGTGTTACCGGGAACAGTAGGAAGAGAACCGTTGCGAAAACAACAAAAAAAAAAGATCTCGGTGATATTGAGTATGCAAATGACAAAGTTGACTATAAATGACATAAAGCGAGGAAAAAAAATGCAGTTTACTGGAGTTATCATTGATGTGCCGTGGCGGCAACACAAATCATACATATAGGTGCAGTAGTAGTAACACAAATCATACATGGAACTACAGTTCCAGTAATGCCCCGTACGGAAATACAACATATTGTTCAAGAACAAATTTATTAAAGAATATATTAATGCAAAGCAGAACCATATTGCAATATGCCAAATCAGCAGTAACTTACATATTTTCAATATATTGATTGAGCTAAAACATACCTTCTCTAAAGTATATTCTGATTTTTTTGTATGGGTCAGTTCATACATAGGCATGCCATATAATATATTTTTATTCACTCTTAGCCTGCCCGAGACTGGGAATGACAAGGGGCTACATTTTAGTGGCAATACCATGACAGTGTCCTTTCATGCATCATTTTAATGACATGCAAGTCAGGAAAGGGGCATTACCGTCTTTGACAACAAATGTCAAAACAGCTCGGGGGGGGGGGACCTCCCAGCATGCATTTTTATGTAGCTCTGAACAAGGGTATCTACCTGTTGGGTGGAGTGTCAGGTTAAATTTTGACGGATATACCCCTTCGGGTGGAGACTCTGGGCATTGCCCTTCTCTGGCCTGGTGGGGTCTTTAGCTCTGACAGAGTTTAGCTGGAGAGCAGAGGAGGCACATAAACGCAGCAGGGCCCTGTGTTAAGTGAATCAACGAATGAATAACGATTTCATAAAAGGGGGCATCTCCAAGTGCTCGTGTTTCATTCCCTTTTGAGTGTAATTCTGGGGTGACTAATTTACCATTTGTGAAGAAATTTGCTAATTAAATGTTAAGTTGGAAGACAATGTGGAAGTGTTTGGAATGACATTAAGGGTATTTAAAGATAATTCTGCCTTGAGTTCAATCCTCTGAGACACAGAACACTATTATATGTAATAGCATTAATGGCATTATGTTTCTTCCTATTAAAGAGCACCAACTAATTACTTAACATTAATCATTTAGCAGGGAGTAAGACAGAACCTTAATTGTCATTGATTGGAGTTTGTTTTGTTTCGTAGAGCCCGATTTATTCCAATAAACCAATGACACTATTCATAAACACAAATAATGTTCATTAACAAATTCAGAATACTTACTTTACATTAAGTTGAGTAGGAAGTGGAAGTTGGGCAGAGATCCTGGGTAATAAATGAGCTGCTTCAAGTGGTGAATTAACTGAAATAACTCAGTTTAATCTTAATAATGCTACTCTTAATAAGTGTTGGTGTAAGAATACAAATTCATATTTCCTTTAGTACGTGCTGTTAGCTGGAAATCAGTTTCATTTTTTTTGATAGTGCTCAAATGGATGGCAGTGCATGTAGGGAAATATTTTATTTAAAAGAAAAAACAGTCATGTCGTATTCATAATACTACAAATCATTTTGCTCTTGTCTGAACTTTCGTTGCAGTGTATTAACCTGTTTTGAACTGTCTCACTGTCTTGAAACTGAGATAAAAAAAAACATTCATTGATTCAGAACATGAATTAAGCTTCCTCTCTCAAGGCTTGGTTGTATACTAAGTTACCAGAGTTATAAATATTACACTATTGGTTCTTAAAGGATATTCTTGGAGGAGGATTTCAGGCTTTTTAGATAACCAGGAAGTCATCGTGAAATTACTGGGTGCAGTTATGACTCTTAGCTGGTTGTCAGGGAGATGGGATTGACGGTTAACTAAGTCCAGCTAGGAGGCTCGGATCACGGGGCCTAGATTTAAAGTTGGGGATCTCCGTTGAAGATTTTCTGGCGTGTGTTCAAGATGTTCTTTGAGACATTTTCTGTTGTTGTTTTTCTCCCCTCCTCTTACTGGGAGTAACAGCCAGTTCTTGGAACACAGCTCTCAAAGAAATGAGCTCCCTGAGTGTTTTTCCTGTGGGACCTCCGCAGCTACTCAAATGTTGTTGTATTGTTTTTGTAATTTCCTCATTGTAAGGGTATTTTGAAACAAGGTTTATATCCTTGCAGAACAAGGGCTATCTGAGCGTGATGTGTGGTTCTCACACAGAACAGCTCTGAGACCCCGGTCCAGTTTATTCAGGCTTGGGTCAGGGAGAAGCCATTTGCTTCATCAGGGTCAGCTGAGACCAGAGCAGTGATGCCTATTGCTGCAAGTGAATACAGGTTCCAGAAATGCACCTCAGGTACTGACATGTACCTCACCAGTCTGGCCTTTTCCCACGATCCTGTGCCATTGTTAACTGCCAGTGGGAAACAGCCTCAACGAAGGCCTCCGCTCTGGTCTTGTGTAATTACTGGTTCTCAGTTTTAAAGGGAAAATAAAATTATGCACTGTCGTGGGCACACAAGAACAGGAGCCGCATAAAACGGGAGAGCGAAAAGCTAAAGGAATGAGCTTTAGGCTTTCTTACATTAATTGCCATGTGTGATCATAATTACATTGGAGGATGACATGGCCCCTTAATTAGTCAGTGTGACACAGGAAATTTGTCTTTTTTCATCTCTGAAATGTTATGTATTTTTTAATATTGAGGACAAATTTAGAAGTCGTAGCTGGGTCGAGTTCATTAAGCCCTACTATTCCCATTTATTTGATCTCAAAGCACTGACGTTTTAGTCGAATTAACCCTATGCACGTTGCCCTATTTGTGGATGTTTTGGCCTCCCCTCAGTTGTAGGCAGATTTCTCAGGATGTAAAACGGCTGTCTATACTTGCCATATATCATTTTGTTCAGAACTAATTTGTCTAATGGAAAATGCCACCAGGAGCCCTGAACATGACATAAGGAATTTGATATGTCCTTTTATACAAGCTAAACTATTTGTTGCTTGTTTAAAAAATTTTTGCTTGAATGCCCCTCTGAAAGCAAATGTGCCATCTTTGGTATCGCTGCAGAGACTCATGGTATAGACTTTGTCAGTGGGACATTTCATTGCACATTGAATGTGGATGAGTATCAGCTGAAAAAGTATGAAGGTTAGGTGAAAATATGTCCAAAATATGACCAAAAATAAAATTATTGTCTTATGTGTTTTAACACACTGAAAGCAAAAAAATAACTGTTTACATGTATACTAAAATAAAAATAAATACTAAAAAATAAATGCATCACTGTAGACTGCTGTAGATTACTATAGATCGCAACAATAAATAACTTTTCACTTAATTAGTGATATCAACTATATACAACTGATTGCAGTTGAACAGAGGTAATAATAAATCAGCTCATATTTCAGTTATATTACAGAAAGAAAAACCAACAGTAATCATAAAATTTGGTCTTCTAATCTTTGTGGTCAGCTGACAATGCATGGCAGCTGTCAATAAGCAGAGATTGCATCTTTGTGGTATACAGTATTGATGAATGAGATATTAAACAGAGATGAATTGGGGTTCTTTCTGAAGTAAATGAGATGCAAGAATATAGGCTTTGTGCTGCTTTGGCAAAGCCCATTTGCGTCTGCCACACTGAAAGCGACTAGCACTCTGTACATGGCAAAATTAATGTGAAGTTTGTACATGGAAAAATGACCGAGGTATTCAGTGGAGAATGAGGTAACTTCATTTGGCAGCAATTTGTGGCTTTGGGGTTGTAAGGGTTAAAGGCAAGGCCAGGCCCGCAAGGTATCCTGCAGTTTGCTGGGGACGAGACCCTGAGTCTAGCCGAAGTGTAAATCTGGGGTCTGGAAATTTGGAGAGGACAGTGTTTTTTAAATAGCCCCTCCCCCTGGAGACAGCGCAGACTAAATCACGAGAATGTCTCCGTTCTAGGTGAGAGGGGTGAAGAAAGAGATACTATGAACAGTATTGCAGATCTGACAAGCTTTTTCAAGTTTATTTGTAGCCAGGTATTCTTCAACAGTGCGTATAGTGCTTGCTTACGTGTGCACTCACCTGTGCTTGCTAGAGCGTTCTCCCCCTGGCTCAGAGCATACACCTTTAGCAGGCAGGTATTTTTGGAAAGCGGAGCCTGTCTGCTTCCGCACCCTCGGGAAGGGGGGGGGGGGGGGGGGGGGGGGCTGGCCATGACAGCTCCATCTAGCGTCTTGCTGCATTTCTATAACTCTGCCCCAGATCTGTAGCCGCGTCGAGGATGTAGTGATGAACACAAGCTGTTAAATAAACGACCGCTCTGGACACCTGCGTCCATATGGGCTCCATTACAGGCCCTGGGCCATCTGCTGCCTGCGCGCCTTGGCCGGGGCTGACGCTGCCGCCTTCCAGCCTGCCCAATGCCCTGGGTAGCCCTGTCCGGCCAGCCCTGCCAGGTGGACCCGCCCCGGAGGGGGTCGTTCAGCGCGTTACACCCCCGTGCGAACGAACAACGTTAAAACGTGTGCTGGCTTTTTGGTGAAGCAGCATCACCCCCCCCCCCTCCCCCGTAATCCGGGAAGTGTGAGTAAGGTGCACGGCGGAGATAGGCGGCCGCGGGGACAGGAACGCGTGACCTTCAGGGCAGCTGCTCCTCCGGGCATCCCGCTCTGCTACGCCGGAATTCCCAGATTCCCCTCAGCCACGGGGGGGGCCGTGCCTTTCCTCAAAGTCACCACCCCTTCGGTCCTGCCCTCGTAGCCTTTTACCATGGCGTTACGCTGTCGCTGTCGGCCCACCGTCGCTTTAAGGGGCTCATCTTTATCTGTACCTGCAAAGACATCCAAAATGGATGCGGCCCTTCATGAGAGCAGTCGGGTGTGAAGTGCTACTCCCACATCTGCGCGGTTACGCAGTAAGTGCCTCGAGTGGGAAGGGCGGCGCGTGGCTGAGAAATAGGAAGCAGTGATTTTCAATTAGATGGAGTCTTGTGTTGACTTAAAAAAAAAAAAAAATAAACTGTCTGGCATTGAGAGTGAGGGAAAGCGAGGCTTCATAAATCTCAGTGGTGCTGTCAATCACCCACTTGTATGAAACGAAAAATGTGCTCTCTATAAAAAGAAAAAACAAAAAAAACACACCATTTGAGGCAAGTCAGTGAGTCACAGATAGCATATACTAGCTCCACCCATTTTGGGGCTTGTGAAGCCTCACTCTCCCATCTCTACCTCTCCTCAACAACAATGGTCCCCCCTCTGGCTGGCCATAAGGCTTCACAGAAGTACCTCCCACTGCTTTTCTCTGAGGCTGCCCCTGATACCTCATGAAAGCAACTTATACAACCAGGCAGACAACTCTTTTAATGGATTACCCATATTTAATTATTTCACTCGTTGATTTTTATTTATTACTTTGTGATAAATTGATTGGTTTAATTGTTTCTGATTGGTTGATGGTTTAATGTTAAGCTTTGTTAAGAGTCAACATCTGCAGCGTGATTGTCTTTCAGTATTGCCTGACAGTTGCGCTACAGTACATTTTTAATCAGCGTAATTCTATAAGAGCATTTTGAAAAGGATTGAGTATTGAGACGAATTCCCACTGATTGCTTTTTGTGTTAAAATCTGAAGAGGAATCAGTGAAGAAATTAAAGCCATATAATGGTTTTTTCACAAAAAGACTGCTTCAGTCATTTATTAAATCATGAAGGAAATGAAAATGGCAATGGGCTAGCACAGCACAGAAAATATATATAAGGAAAAAAGTTTATATACATGTCTTATAATGAAAAGTTACGGACTAAATTCTGAAGACGAAAGCTTTGTCGAGAATCTTAATTGAAAACTAGAGCAATATCCATATCCTTTAAAAACATGATGTTGAGAATTGTGCTTGTTAGAAAGGAATAGATTTAGAAATTAATTAACTGTCAGCCATTCTCTATAAGCCATAATATTCATTCTGTGGAGGACAAGACCCTCACCAGAGAGTCTTCGATGCAGAAGTGTGGAGGAATGGGGAAGCTTTGCGACAGAATTATAGCTCTCTTGAAGCAAAGTCTTGGGGTTTAGTGTGGCCTACAGTTCAGGCCAGGGTGTCTGGAAGTCAGTTACCCAGATTCGGAGGTACTGAGAGCCAAATTAATGCAAAATGTTTGATGAAACAGTGGGGAAAGAACCTTAATACTTGCTGAGATTCATTTCTCTGAATTTCAAACTGCAAAGCGAATTGCACGTATTTTAGGTGGAAACATAGCAGATTTAAAAATGTAATTGTAGACCTATATAAACTAATTTAGTTTAGCAGTAATTGTATTTGGCATGCAGTCAAACCAAAGAAGCTTTGTTGGTAATTGCAACAAGCCCTATGTGGGCAAGTGGACGTGGCTGTGACATCACCTGTTGTAAATAATAAACCTAGATATGTTAAACATGAATAACACCCTGGCTAATGCTACTGGTTACATATATGTCTACCTTGTACATATATTTTATGTGCTGTCACTGCTTCAAATGCGTTCACTGAGACCATGATACTTGGTTAGCCACATATGCTGTGTAGGTATTCCATGGTAAAGGACTTGATAGTTATCGTCTAACCTTGATAGCTGATGCCCATAATTTGACCCAACTGCTGCATATGGTTTGGTAGTCATATGTGTAGTTATGTTAATAGGTAGCTATTGTAATATAATAACTTAGTAAACATGTGACTGCCAGAGCTCAGCCGTTAGAGCTCAGCAGGAATGAAGCAGCTGTTTGTCCATAAGTGGGCCATGGGATATTTCACTACAATCAGGTCACGGCGCAGAAGTTTTGGGAACTTCCAAAAATGATCCTCTCTGTGAGAGGGTGAAAATGCGTAGCTTCTCTAGCCTGGTTTTTAGATCAGGCTCTTGGTCTTCGCTGTTCTTCCGGTCGCCCTCGGCGATGTTATTATTTTATTTAGCCGTTTGTCTCAAGCTGAAATTTTCGTGGGCTATAAAAGGTTGGCTGTGAGGCCGTGAGTCTCGGGCCGATCTGAACAGAACTGTATCTCTCTCAGTAACAATCTGTGTGTGGAGTCTGTCAAAGAAATCCACCCCAACCTGCCCTCCCGCCCACCCCCCCCCCCCCCCCCCCCCAACCCCTGCCTGTCACGGGTCTGGCCCGCAGACATGGGCGTAGACGCGCCTGACAGTAATACGAACGGTGACAGATCGGCAATTAGAAGAGGCGGCTACAGTGACAACTTTACAAGCAGGTCGAAGCGTAATTAGGGGAGAGGGCCGATATTTACTGTACCCCTGCACCTTGAAAGATACTGTACATGATAAATCTTGAAGACTCCCCTGGGTAGCAGGCGTACACGTTGGGGTCGGGGTTGCAGTTACGATGACGGTTTCGGTTTCTCGAAGGGTACCGCTGGATTTAGCTGCTGACGCGAGAAGCCGTTTTATAATTAGTCGCCGGGCCGTTCAGCCTGGATCATGATCCATTTTGCGCTGTATATATAGCGTCTTGACAAGCGCTGGCCCGCCGGTAGGAGTGTGTCGAGCCTGGCTGCCTGGTGCAGCGGTGAGGGGCATCCATCACCTCTCCTCTCTGAGCAGAGTGGGCCGGCCCTGGGGCCCCGCTCCGCCCGGCGCCGGACAGATTCAGGCCACCATAGGTTCATTAGTCAAAGGAAAGTAGGACAGGTGCTATGTGAGGACTTAAGCTCCACCCCCCCCACCCACCCAATTTCCCTTTCAGTGTTTGCAGAGCGTAGTACACCCCACTCCGTACCCCCCCCCACCGCAGCTTCAGTGCCAGTAACACACGTGCGGCGTATCAAATGAAGCCGAGTCTGAAAGGCACGGTATTCTCCAGCCCTCATGAGCTCCCCCCCGTCTGTGCTTGGCTTGAATGGGAACCCGGGTCTCGGAACTGCTGTATCTGGCAAGTCTGCCTTATCGACGCTGCAGTGCATTTGGGGGGGGGGGGGGGGGGGGGTGAGAGCGAGCTACCGACTTAGATCTCACACAGTTTACTGTGACATTAACAGAAAAAGAAAACATGAATATTAATGAGCGATTCTTTTGGAGTCTGCACATTTCGAATGGCCTCGAGGCACACAGCAAGAATATTTTGCAGACAAATATGAAAAATGAATATGCGGCGCTAACATAAAAATCTTCTGAGCATAAATTGTCTGCATACTCCATGTTGTGGTCTGAATGAGTCCACCCACGCAGTCACAGATCATTTCTGCGGAAAGTAAACTGTTTGTTGTATGGGCACATGGGCATTTCAGAAACGCATTTTCAAATGCTTCTTGCTGGACTCCTGTCTGTTTTGAGAACTGCCCTTTAAAAAATGATGAACTCCAGAAAAGAACTGGTTTGAATCATGGTAAGTATATCACCCCTTAAAACATAATTTGTTTTGGCTGATTCAGTGTGAATCCTTTTCGTCATTTAGTGTTTTCCCAGATAGGCCTGAGCGTAAAAGGGAGAGACCTGCCATTTCCCACTGTGGAAGAGATGCTCGAGCCACCGGTTATTCATAATGATGGACAAATAAAACGCAGCCCCATTCACCCTCACGCTTCACTGCCTCCCTGTCATTTGCATAATTTGAGCCAACTTGCCGTGTTCATTAAAATGGCACGGAGGAGATACCAATCAGCTGCCCCCTTGTCACATGGATATGAATTCCGAACAAGCCCTCGTTACTTTTTTTTTTTTTTTTTTTTAGGAAAATGTCATAACACTCCATAATTCAAACGCTGTTTGCTTTTAAAATTTGGTTCTGACCTTTGCGTGGAACATGCCAGCTTTCCAGTAATATACGAGAGGTTCACGTTAGCGGTCTAATTTCTCATGGAATGCCAGAGGATTGAGCGTTCAAAATAATCCCGTCAAGCGCCGGGGAAGTGCTGGTTTCACAGTAAATGATGGAGCCGAGTCCTAAATCGAGCCTCCTATCGGCAGACCCAAAATACCAGCTGCGATCATTAATAATTCCGTCTTTGTCGCAAACAGCCTAGTTTAAACGTTTAAATGCCGGAGCCCCGCTGACTCTGTGGAACGACTCGGTGCTCGGCAGCTGAGAGGTGTTTGTGTGCAGCGGGTCCACTGGCGCCGGCATCCGAGGCTTTCCTTCATTTCCATTATTATTAGAGGTGTTTGTTACCTTCTGCGGCGCTGTCACGTTACTAAAAATAAGAGCGTCCTCAGAGAGAGGCAGCGGGACGTGGCAGGCAGCAATCAGGGCCACTTGCTCGGCATCGGGCGGAGAAAGAGGGGATGTGACAGGAGAGTCAGAGGGGGCAGAGGCGCCCCCCCCCCCCCCCCCCCCCCCCCCCCCCCCCCCTCTCTGAGGCGGGCCATACCCAGAGCCCTGCCCCAGGCTCCGGTAATGAGCGGAGGCTCTGATTTCCCCCCTCACAGAGTCAGCAGGGAGTGACACGAGACGGGCAGGGGGCGGCGTTGACCGTCACGCCCCTGAGGTGAAAGTGACATGAGACGGCCGCTCGCAGGGGTGGCCCGGGTGGCCCGGGCCTCCCTGGGGGGCTGC